>NW_025334127.1:0-70525 GCF_014858855.1 Bufo gargarizans | reverse complement strand
CAATTTTCAAATCTCTCCCAGTCGCACAGATTTTAAACTAAAGTCACCAAACTTGGGTCACTTAGTCATGGGGTCAACCTGAAAATTCTGTCACATTTTGGGGGACATTAAAAAGTGGGCGGAGCTACAAACCACCAATCAGATTTTCCCTATTGACTTCAATGAGAAACTTTTAAATTGCTGTCATTCTCACAGTATTTAAGCCAGAATACCCAAACTAGGCACCGTAGGTCATTGGGTGACTGGGGTCAAAAAATTTAAAAAGTGGGCGGGGTCTACAACGGCCAATCAAATTTCAGCCATTTGTTTAAATGGGAAAAATTCAAACTGCCGCTGCTCTTAGACTGTTAATGGCAGGGTTCCCGAAACTTGGCACAGTTGGTCACTGGAGGACTGTGCCAATGTATATCTCATTTTGGGGATGCTAAAAAGTGGGCGGAGCCACAACAACCAATCAGATTTTCCCTATTGACTTCAATAAGAAACCTTTAAACAGCTGTCATTCTCACAGCACCCAAACTCGGCAGGGTGGGTCAGTGTGAGACAAAGGTCAAAATTTATAAAAGTGGGCGGAGTCTACACTCCACCCAGTTACTCCGCCCACTCCAGTTGTAAGCTACTGGTGGAGGCAAGAACACATCACACAATTTCCCCAGAAATTGTACCTTTTCTAGTTCTTCTTATTCTTATTATAGCCAAATTTGCCACCCTAACTCCTCCCACAGTTTTTTACACTACATAGACAAAAATTTACCAAAACGTGCAGATTGTGCCCGATCGGATTGCTATTACTTTGTGGAGCGATCCCACCCCCGGGGCCCCCGTGGCGGGCCCCGGAAGCCCCCTTTTTTCCCATAGACTTTGACAGGGTAAATTTTCAAATCGCTCCCACTCGCCAGGCTTTGACGCTAAAGTCACCAAACTTGGGTCACTTAGTCATGGAGTCAACCCGAAAACTTTGGGCACATTTCGGGGACCCCAAAAAGTGGGCGGGGCCACACAGAACCAATCAAAATCTCCCCATTGACTTTAATGAGACCTTCAAATTGCTACTTCTCCCACATTTTTAGGAGTACAAATTCCAAACTTTGCAGACTTGGTCGGCACCCACCCAAGTACCTTGCTTTTGCTTTGTTACCCGATCCCACCCTCCGGGCCCCTGGGACAGGGCCCCCAAAATCCACGTTTTTCCATTGACTTTGACAGGGACAATTTTCAAATCTCTCCCAGTCGCACAGATTTTAAACTAAAGTCACCAAACTTGGGTCACTTAGTCATGGGGTCAACCTGAAAATTTCTGTCACATTTTGGGGGACATTAAAAAGTGGGCGGAGCTACAAACCACCAATCAGATTTTCCCTATTGACTTCAATGAGAAACTTTTAAATTGCTGTCATTCTCACAGTATTTAAGCCAGAATACCCAAACTAGGCACCGTAGGTCATTGGGTGACTGGGGTCAAAAAAAATTAAAAAGTGGGCGGGGTCTACAACGGCCAATCAAATTTCAGCCATTTGTTTAAATGGGAAAAATTCAAACTGCCGCTGCTCTTAGACTGTTAATGGCAGGGTTCCCGAAACTTGGCACAGTTGGTCACTGGAGGACTGTGCCAATGTATATCTCATTTTGGGGATGCTAAAAAGTGGGCGGAGCCACAAACAACCAATCAGATTTCCCCTATTGTCTTCAATGAGAACATTTTAAATTGCTGCCATTTCAACATTGTTAATGGCAGGGTTGTTAAACTTAATATATTCGGTTAATAGGTGACTAGAATTCAAATGTTTTAAAGTGGGCGGAGTCTACAGCGGCCAATCAAATTTCAGCTATATGTTTTAAATGGAAAATTTAAAAATGCCGCTGCTCTTAGACTGTTAATGGCAGGGTTCTGAAACTTGGCACAGTTGGTCACTGGAGGACTGTGCCAATGTATATCTCATTTTGGGGATGCTAAAAAGTGGGCGGAGCCACAAACAACCAATCAGATTTTCCCTATTGACTTCTATAAGAAACCTTTAAACAGCTGTCATTCTCACAGCACCCAAACTCGGCAGGGTGGGTCAGTGTGAGACAAAGGTCAAAATTTATAAAAGTGGGCGGAGTCTACACTCCACCCAGTTACTCCGCCCACTCCAGTTGTAAGCTACTGGTGGAGGCAAGAACACATCACACAATTTCCCCAGAAATTGTACCTTTTCTAGTTATTCTTATTCTTCTTATTCTTATTATAGCCAAATTTGCCACCCTAACTCCTCCCACAGTTTTTACACTACATAGACAAAAATTTACCAAAACGTGCAGATTGTGCCCGATCGGATTGCTATTACTTTGTGGAGCGATCCCACCCCCGGGGCCCCCGTGGCGGGCCCCGGAAGCCCCCTTTTTTCCCATAGACTTTGACAGGGTAAATTTTCAAATCGCTCCCACTCGCCAGGCTTTGACGCTAAAGTCACCAAACTTGGGTCACTTAGTCATGGAGTCAACCCGAAAACTTTGGGCACATTTCGGGGACCCCAAAAAGTGGGCGGGGCCACACAGAACCAATCAAAATCTCCCCATTGACTTTAATGAGACCTTCAAATTGCTACTTCTCCCACATTTTTAGGAGTACAAATTCCAAACTTTGCAGACTTGGTCGGCACCCACCCAAGTACCTTGCTTTTGCTTTGTTACCCGATCCCACCCTCCGGGCCCCTGGGACAGGGCCCCCAAAATCCATGTTTTTCCCATTGACTTTGACAGGGACAATTTTCAAATCTCTCCCAGTCGCACAGATTTTAAACTAAAGTCACCAAACTTGGGTCACTTAGTCATGGGGTCAACCTGAAAATTTCTGTCACATTTTGGGGGACATTAAAAAGTGGGCGGAGCTACAAACCACCAATCAGATTTTCCCTATTGACTTCAATGAGAAACTTTTAAATTGCTGTCATTCTCACAGTATTTAAGCCAGAATACCCAAACTAGGCACCGTAGGTCATTGGGTGACTGGGGTAAAAAAGAAATTAAAAAGTGGGCGGGGTCTACAACGGCCAATCAAATTTCAGCCATTTGTTTAAATGGGAAAAATTCAAACTGCCGCTGCTCTTAGACTGTTAATGGCAGGGTTCCCGAAACTTGGCACAGTTGGTCACTGGAGGACTGTGCCAATGTATATCTCATTTTGGGGATGCCAAAAAGTGGGCGGAGCCACAAACAACCAATCAGATTTTCCCTATTGACTTCAATAAGAAACCTTTAAACAGCTGTCATTCTCACAGCACCCAAACTCGGCAGGGTGGGTCAGTGTGAGACAAAGGTCAAAATTTATAAAAGTGGGCGGAGTCTACACTCCACCCAGTTACTCCGCCCACTCCAGTTGTAAGCTACTGGTGGAGGCAAGAACACATCACACAATTTCCCCAGAAATTGTACCTTTTCTAGTTATTATTATTATTATTATAGCCAAATTTGCCACCCTAACTCCTCCCACAGTTTTTACACTACATAGACAAAAATTTACCAAAACGTGCAGATTGTACCCGATCGGATTGCTATTACTTTGTGGAGCGATCCCACCCCCGGGGCCCCCGTGGCGGGCCCCGGAAGCCCCCTTTTTTCCCATAGACTTTGACAGGGTAAATTTTCAAATCGCTCCCACTCGCCAGGCTTTGACGCTAAAGTCACCAAACTTGGGTCACTTAGTCATGGAGTCAACCCGAAAATTTTGGGCACATTTCGGGGACCCCAAAAAGTGGGCGGGGCCATACAGAACCAATCAAAATCTCCCCATTGACTTTAATGAGAACTTCAAATTGCTACTCCTCCCACATTTTTAGGAGTACAAATTCCAGACTTTGCAGACTTGGTCGGCACCCACCCGAGTACCTTGCTTTTGCTTTGTTACCCGATCCCACCCTCCGGGCCCCTGGGACAGGGCCCCCAAAAGCCACGTTTTTCCCATTGACTTTGACAGGGACAATTTTCAAATCTCTCCCAGTCGCACAGATTTTAAACTAAAGTCACCAAACTTGGGTCACTTAGTCATGGGGTCAACCTGAAAATTTCTGTCACATTTTGGGGGACATTAAAAAGTGGGCGGAGCTACAAACCACCAATCAGATTTTCCCTATTGACTTCAATGAGAAACTTTTAAATTGCTGTCATTCTCACAGTATTTAAGCCAGAATACCCAAACTAGGCACCGTAGGTCATTGGGTGACTGGGGTCAAAAAAAATTAAAAAGTGGGCGGGGTCTACAACGGCCAATCAAATTTCAGCCATTTGTTTAAATGGGAAAAATTCAAACTGCCGCTGCTCTTAGACTGTTAATGGCAGGGTTCCCGAAACTTGGCACAGTTGGTCACTGGAGGACTGTGCCAATGTATATCTCATTTTGGGGATGCTAAAAAGTGGGCGGAGCCACAAACAACCAATCAGATTTTCCCTATTGACTTCAATAAGAAACATTTAAACAGCTGACATTCTCACAGTATTTAAGCCACAGCACCCAAACTCGGCAGGGTGGGTCAGTGTGAGACAAAGGTCAAAATTTATAAAAGTGGGCGGAGTCTACACTCCACCCAGTTACTCCGCCCACTCCAGTTGTAAGCTACTGGTGGAGGCAAGAACACATCACACAATTTCCCCAGAAATTGTACCTTTTCTAGTTACTATATATTATCGCTATGATTATTACTATGTATTATCACTATGATTATTACTATGTATTATCACTATGATTATTACTATTTATTATCGCTATGATTATTACTATATATTATCGCTATGATTATTACTATTTATTATCGCTATGATTATTACTATTTATTATCACTATGATTATTACTATTTATTATCGCTATGATTATTACTATATATTATCGCTATGATTATTACTATGTATTATCACTATGATTATTACTATTTATTATCGCTATGATTATTACTATATATTATCACTATGATTATTACTATTTATTATCGCTATGATTATTACTATGTATTATCGCTATGATTATTACTATTTATTATCGCTATGATTATTACTATTTATTATCGCTATGATTATTACTATATATTATCGCTATGATTATTACTATGTATTATCACTATGATTATTACTATGTATTATCACTATGATTATTACTATTTATTATCGCTATGATTATTACTATATATTATCGCTATGATTATTACTATTTATTATCACTATGATTATTACTATTTATTATCGCTATGATTATTACTATATATTATCACTATGATTATTACTATTTATTATCGCTATGATTATTACTATATATTATCGCTATGATTATTACTATGTATTATCACTATGATTATTACTATGTATTATCACTATGATTATTACTATTTATTATCGCTATGATTATTACTATATATTATCGCTATGATTATTACTATTTATTATCGCTATGATTATTACTATTTATTATCACTATGATTATTACTATATATTATCACTATGATTATTACTATTTATTATCGCTATGATTATTACTATATATTATCACTATGATTATTACTATTTATTATCGCTATGATTATTACTATTTATTATCGCTATGATTATTGCTATTTATTATCGCTATGATTATTACTATTTATTATCGCTATGATTATTACTATTTATTATCGCTATGATTATTACTATTTATTATCGCTATGATTATTGCTATTTATTATCGCTATGATTATTACTATTTATTATCGCTATGATTATTACTATTTATTATCGCTATGATTATTACTATTTATTATCGCTATGATTATTACTATATATTATCGCTATGATTATTACTATTTATTATCGCTATGATTATTACTATTTATTATCACTATGATTATTACTATTTATTATCGCTATGATTATTACTATATATTATCGCTATGATTATTACTATTTATTATCGCTATGATTATTACTATTTATTATCGCTATGATTATTACTATATATTATCACTATGATTATTACTATTTATTATCGCTATGATTATTGCTATTTATTATCGCTATGATTATTACTATTTATTATCGCTATGATTATTACTATTTATTATCGCTATGATTATTGCTATTTATTATCGCTATGATTATTACTATTTATTATCGCTATGATTATTACTATTTATTATCGCTATGATTATTGCTATTTATTATCGCTATGATTATTACTATTTATTATCGCTATGATTATTACTATTTATTATCGCTATGATTATTACTATTTATTATCGCTATGATTATTACTATTTATTATCGCTATGATTATTACTATTTATTATCGCTATGATTATTACTATTTATTATCGCTATGATTATTACTATGTATTATCACTATGATTATTACTATTTATTATCGCTATGATTATTACTATTTATTATCGCTATGATTATTACTATTTATTATCGCTATGATTATTACTATATATTATCGCTATGATTATTACTATTTATTATCACTATGATTATTACTATGTATTATCGCTATGATTATTACTATTTATTATCGCTATGATTATTACTATATATTATCGCTATGATTATTACTATTTATTATCACTATGATTATTACTATGTATTATCACTATGATTATTACTATTTATTATCGCTATGATTATTACTATTTATTATCACTATGATTATTACTATGTATTATCACTATGATTATTACTATGTATTATCACTATGATTATTACTATTTATTATCGCTATGATTATTACTATTTATTATCGCTATGATTATTACTATTTATTATCGCTATGATTATTACTATATATTATCGCTATGATTATTACTATTTATTATCGCTATGATTATTACTATTTATTATCGCTATGATTATTACTATTTATTATCACTATGAATATTACTATTTATTATCACTATGATTATTACTATGTATTATCACTATGATTATTACTATGTATTATCACTATGATTATTACTATGTATTATCACTATGATTATTACTATTTATTATCGCTATGATTATTACTATTTATTATCGCTATGATTATTACTATATATTATCACTATGATTATTACTATGTATTATCACTATGATTATTACTATTTATTATCGCTATGATTATTACTATATATTATCACTATGATTATTACTATTTATTATCACTATGATTATTACTATTTATTATCGCTATGATTATTACTATTTATTATCGCTATGATTATTACTATTTATTATCGCTATGATTATTACTATGTATTATCGCTATGATTATTACTATTTATTATCGCTATGATTGTCATTTTTCCGGTGAGTGTCATTATTATTAGTGCAATTCCAATAATATCAGTGATACTATTAGCATAACTTTCTCATTCAAGATTTTATTGAGTTTTCCAAGGTAAATAGGACAAAAGCGCTGAAGCAAAGCTGAACATACAACATGTGGAAATCAATAAAAAAACAATGAACATCAGTTTCCAAAGCAGAAAACATCAGGGGTAAAAGAAAAGAAAAGTTATTGGAGAAAGGGACATAGAATGGAGACATCAGGGGAGGGGCAAGGAACAGACACGAGCGCTGGTCACAAGTATGCATCCCGGTACTCACTGGAGGTGCGAAACGTCTCCCATGGGCTCCACGCCTTCACAAAACGGGCGACGGCCAGTGGGGAAACACAGATGAGGTCCTCCATCCTTTGGTGGAGAGCAATTTCCTCAAACCACTCCATTAGTAGGGGGAAGGAGGGTGACTTCCAGTGGCGGGGGATGACTGTTTTGGCAGCTTGAAGCATATATTTCAAGAGGGAGGCCTTGTAGGCTGGGATGGTGAGGTCAAAGGCGAAAAGCAAGAGGGATTCGGGGGTATTGGGAATGGGAATCCCTGTCACTTTGCGCACAATAGAATGCACCGAGTCCCAGAAAGGGCGAGGACAGGGCATTGCCACCAGATATGAATCATGGTGCCCTCCAGCATCTGCCCGGCACAGACGAAAACCACTTGTGGAGAAGAGCGGGCACTCTGTACCACCTGGAGAGGACCTTGTAGTTAGTTTCCTGCGCCTTCGTGGAGATCAGCGCCTTGTGAGTCAGAAGGAAGGCTCTCTGCCATTGGGAGGGGGTGAGTTGGACACCTAAATCAAGTTCCCACGCCGGACAAAAGGGAGGAGGACGGGAGGAGTGTTGCTGAATGAGCAAATTGTATATAGTGGAGATGGCCCTGGATACTGCTGATGGAGCCAGGCACATTTGCTCAAACTTAGTGAGGGCTCTGGATAGGTCATGAGTTCTGCGCAAGGTCGAATAAAAATGTTGAAGTTGGAGGTGCTCAAAGGTATGCCTGGGGCGAATGGCAGAGGGTTCTAACAACTGATCAAGGGGGTTTTAGTGAGGACCCGTGTAAAACATGACAAAATCGAAGAGGGCGCGTGCTAGTACCTGACAAGAAGGTACGCGAGGAGCGCCCCGGTGGAAAGTCAGGATGGTCTGTAATTGGGGTCAGGGGACCTTTAGTATCGATGAGCAAGTGCAGATTACGTGCGGAGCCAAGTATTGCGAGGGTATGGTTAACCGTAAAAGATGGGGTTGGTGCGGGGACACTGGACGATCCTATCAACCAAGGGAGCGTCGAGGGTGGGATAGGTGAGGAGTCCCTAGCCATATGGACCCACGCCTTGGCAGAGTCTACACTCAACAGGTCCAGTAACCTGGCATACGCCGCGGAGAAGTAATACAATTTACAGTGCGGCAGACCCACCCCGCCCGTCTCCTTAGATCTGGTCAGTAGTTCATACCTTATCCGCGGTCTGCCCGGAGCCCATACAAACCGAGTGAAGGAGCGTTTCAGTTGCAACCAATAGGCCGCCGGTATACGGATTGGGACGGTCTGCAGGAGGTAGAGCAGTTTCGGCAACAGGTTCATCTTGAGGATATTGACCCTGCCAAACCTATTAGCATAATTTTGATTCCCCTGGTACTTACATTTTATCAGTCGCCCTGTTTTTTGGGTCCCGTTTTTTGTATCAAGGCCACCACTTTGAACATCATTTTTACCATCATTATTATCATGTTGTTATTATTATCAAAATTATTAATATTCCCTAATTGCGAAGGAAATTCTTATTACTATACATCGGATTATATCGGATCCTTCTATGTCCTTTACATTTATGTGATTATTATATTGTCTATTACCTCGCTGATGAATTATACAAGTCTATTCGTTTTAGGGTATATTTTTTACTTCATTTCATTCATTTATGTTTTGCCCTTTAGCACTACTATTTCACATACTACTATTTCTTTTAGACTTGAAAAAGGAGTACCCTTACTCCGAAACGCGTTGTCACCTGACTAAATACCTTTTAAAAAAGACATCACTTGTAATTGTGGTTTTGCGCCAAGAGGTATCACATGGTGTAGGACCTAGTACACAGCTTTTCCCAGTACTCTACATCACTCCAAGGACTGAGAAGATACCGGCAGAATAACCCCCCTTTCCCCCTGATGCAAGCACAACACCAGAAGGCGAGTTTAACATCTGGCACAGCATACTCTCTGAATCTGGTACCCAAAACTTACTACCCTATGAGCGCCTTGTTTGCCATTTATTTTGCCAAATTGAATGCATCAAGGAGGGAATTGATGCAATCGTCTAGATAACTACCTCAGAAGCACAAATCTCTCCTTAAAGGGGTATTCCCATCACAGACAATAAGAGGAATCGCGCTAGGTTATGCCCCCATTGTCTGATAGGTGCTGGTCCCACCTCTGGGACCCACACCTACAATAAGAATGGAGCAGGGAAATGAACAGAGGGCTCACTACGCAGCCACCCTCCATTAGTTTCTATGGGGCTGCTGAATATAGCCGAGCACTGCCCCATAGAAATGAATGGGAGCAGGGGCTGTGCCTGCGCAGTGCGCTACCATGGGAGCAGCGCTTGGTGGTGGACGGACCCTGGGAAATCCTCCAACCACTCCGTTCTTGGCATAGGTGTGGGTCCCAGAGTTGGGACCCCCATGGTCACAGATAAGAATACCTCTTTAACGTATCAGGAGTCTAGGATGTGACTGGATACAATTGTAACAAATGCTCAGCTGTAACAGATCAGGACAATTTGTGACTGGGCAGAGAACACCTCATGTGGGTGACGACCCCCCATCCCGTGTCCCCAAATTCCCACTCCATCCTGTGATGTAACATTGTATCTTATTTGCTTACATTCTTTCTAACTATACTGGCAGGAGGACGCGGCTTCACACGGGTTTATTTCATCTATTTCACTTAATGTTTCTGGGCGTCGGTAAAAGATATCGACAATATCCCCCTCAACTTTGACCTTCACAGCAGCCCGACCCTTTAACAGCGAGTTTCACAGCACCCTACTCCCTTGACAGTGACCTCCTTAGGGGCCCGCCCCCTTAAGTGACCTCCACAGTACCTTGCTGCCTTAACAGTTACCTCCACAGCATTTGCTCCTTTAATAGTGGCCCCTGCACCCTTAACAGTGATCTCCACAGTGTCGCCCCCTTAACAGTGATCTCCACAGTGCCCACCCCCTTAACAGTGACCTCTACAGTGCCCACCCCCTTAACAGTGATCTCCACAGTGCCCACCCCCTTAACAGTGACCTCTACAGTGCCCACCCCCTTAACAGTGACCTCTACAGTGTCCGCCCCCTTAACAGTGACCTCCACAGTGTCGCCCCTTTAACAGTGACCTCCACAGTGTCCGCCCCCTTAACAGTGATCTCCACAGTGCCCACCCCCTTAACAGTGACCTCCACAGTGCCCACCCCCTTAACAGTGACCTCTACAGTGCCCACCCCCTTAACAGTGACCTCTACAGTGTCCGCCCCCTTAACAGTGACCTCCACAGTGTCCGCCCCCTTAACAGTGACCTCCACAGTGTCCGACCCCTTAACAGTGACCTCCACAGTGTCCGCCCCCTTAACAGTGACCTCCACAGTGCCTGCCCCTTTAATGCTAGGGCTACACGACATGTGTCGCGTGACATTTTGTCTCAACAATTTTTATAGTGATAGGCTATGGTGTTGCACTGCGACATGCTGCGACACGACAATCGCAAAAAATCCATCCAAGATGGATGCATGTAGCAGTGTAGTTGTGTGACTTATTGTTGTCCTGCAGCCCTAGCCTAAAGCTGACCTACAGCAGTGAAGTAAAATGTCTGGGTTGTTATGGAAACCTGGAGTAAAACTGTGTGTATGTGGAGACTAAGGGCCTGCGAGCTTCTATTGGCTGATGAGGGTCATGTGACTGCGATATGAAGAGTAAGACCTGCAGGCTTGTATTGGCTAAGGCAGGTCATTTTCTGGGAATATCTCAGTAACGGTACGTCCTAGAGAGCTGAGGTCTAAAACCTTCCCGGACACCTGATGGACCTGTGTGCCAAATGTGGTGAAGATCGGACCAGTAGTTTGGTCGCACATAAAGAACAGACAGACAGAAACTCATTGTGTAGCGGCATATCGCCTCCACAGTATTCCTTCCCAGACAGTAAGTGATATGTGGACCAAGTTTAGTAGGAATTGATGGATGAGTTTTTGAGTTCGGCGACTTTCACACCTGCGTTCGGTGCGGATTCGTCTTGTATCTGTTCATAACGGATCCGTTTGCATTATTAATTCATTTGTCTAAGTCAAAACTGATCCTTCCTGACTTACATTGAAAGTCAATGGGAGGCGGATCCGTTTTCAATTGCACCATATTGTGTCAGTGAAAACGGATCCGTCCCCATAGACTTACATTGTGTGCCAGGACGGATCTGTTTGATTGCAAGCAGCGTTTTGGTGTCCGCCTCCGGAGCGGAATGGAGACGGAACGCAGCCAAAGTGATGCATTCAGAATGCATTGGGGCTGAACTGATCCGTTTTGGGCTTCTTGTGAGCGCTCTGAACAGATCTCACAGGCGGACCCAGAAACGCCAGTGTGAAAGTAGCCTTCTGGAGCAATATGTCGGAGCATACAGACTCCATGCAGCTGCTGTGTAGGGGCGGAGGACCCCGACAAGGTTTCTTTCCAGGTAGCAAGGGATGTGTATACCAGGTGTCGTTGAAATCGGTGATGTGTTTTTGAGTGATCGAGGAACATACACACACACTTACTGTGACGCAGTGAGAGGTTTGGTCTGGGAAAACAGGTATTTCCTCCCAGCGTGTGCCCCATTCCCGGGTTGGGGACCCGCATAGTGAATGTATGAGGTTCTGGCAGCTTTCATTGCAATCTGTAAATCATTGATCCCGAATTCCTATTATGTATTCAGGACTGTAGAACACCATGTTTAGACCGCTTTTGCTTCTAGCATGTAATCCTACAAATCTCGTTCCGTACCTGGTAATGAGAACTGGATCACTCTCAGCATGAAAAAAATATATATAAGAAACGTCCTACTGTGTCCAGTCAATTTCTGTCGCCTTCCCCTTTCTGCTAGGTACGCCCTGGCATCTTCACGCCACATTCCTCTCATCCTTGCATGTCGGGTCCCACCCACCTTATACGCTCAGGTTTCCCACCCCCGCCTGATTTTCCTCGGGGGTCTTTCACTCGTCTTGTTGCTCCAGGTACGCCCTGGATTCCCTCCTTTCCCTGTGCTACCTTTTCTTTTGTCTCTATTCACGTGGGTTCTGTCCCTCTCATTTACCTTCTCCTCGGGTCACGCAACCCATGTCTTCCCACGCTTGGTGCACCCAAGCACCACACGTTCTCACACTAATCAGGGACGCCCTGGTCTCCTTCCTGCTTACGTGTCACAGTCTTCTTCCATGTTCATTCTTTTGCCACCTGGCCTGGTACGTCCAGGCCTCGCATCTCCCACGGCAGTCATCGTCACCAGGTACGCCCTAGGCCGTTCCTTGTCCATGTCTAAATGTCTCCTAACCGTGTCATTCCCAGGTTACCCAGGATCGCCCTGGTACAGGTTTCCTCAGTAGACCCTCTGTTGCTAGTCTTTCCGTCAGTCATAATGGTTCATGGTCGCCTGCGCGCTATTACCCCGTTTCGTTCTGCCGGTTCCGCCCAATCCGCACATCCCCCATATTGGGCCCACTTCAGCAGCAGTCAATGCCTTTCATTCCTGGCATCAGTCCTGTCATATCCCACGAACATCTAGTTGCTTTTCCAGTCATGGTTTCGTGAAGTCAACATGTAAGGTCTTGTTCTTTTAGGTGCTAAGCTACCCCACGGGTACCCGTAAGAATTTAGTAGTCTTCTTCCAGGAAAGTAGAAAGTACGATTCGATATCTCGGCCTCCCGGCGTAGCCAATCGTTGCAACATATACCGTTCTTTTCAGGTGAAGTTCCTTAAGTCTCGGCGCAAGCAGCTCCGGTAAATTCTGGTAAGTTGACAGTCGCATGCCTCGCAGGGGGACCAACGCGTCCCTAGGTCACTAGCTAGGTCAAGACCCTGTACCTCGCTACGAGCATTCTCTTCGGCAGCCCCGCCCATCCTACAATTATCCCCTACCAGCTCCCATCATGTCCCTTTCATTTTTTCAGCTCACCATGTCTCACGTTTCCGATATCGAGGATGCTTTGTCAACTGTAGAGTCCGCGGTTTCAGAGCGAGCAAGCCTCTCATCCTACCGAACTTGGACAATCCCTAAGATGATTGCCGAGCTAAACAAGCGAGGGATACGCCATTCAGCCACAGCCTGCAAGGCCGAACTGTATTGCCTGTTGTTTCCGGAGCCATCCACGGAGAAAGTCTCTATGTTTAGCATCCAGTTGTGCCTGACGCAACTACACGCCACCATTAATAACCTGTCCAGTTCCATCTGCGACATCAACCAGACTCCAGGCAGTTGAAAGTAGGGACGCGTCGCCTACTGCTCCCATCAATCCCACTCCAGGTCCTTCCATTTCCCGGCCTTCATCCCCAGGTAGGTTTTCTGGGGTTCCCGAGATTGCTCCCTCCTTTATCGTTCCAGAGAACTTGCGCAAAGACATGCTGGCAGGCAAGGATGTCAACTTAGCGGCGGTCCTCATTTCTACCCATGACACCGTAGAAAGCAGGACCATCGCATGCAGCGATGTGTCTGTGGTACTGAAGTACTGAAGTAACCCTAACACACGCCTTAACAAAAAACTCTCTATCCCGGAGTTTGTGTTTGCGTTTAGCCTGTATCGGGACATCATCTGTTCTGCGCAGCTAGCCAGAAGGGAGGAGCGCGACACATACCTGTACAGGGTCACGGAGCTTGGGTACAAATACGGAGGATTCGCCTACTACGACTACCATAGGTCATTCTCGGCGAAGGCAGCCGCCGCCCAGTTTTAGCATGTCACCAACTGGGCATCCTTAGATATGGAGCTTTTCTGTAGACATTTTGCCGGACTTAGATCCCCGTACTGCTCTAATTGTCAGTCGGTGCTGCATGCTTCCGACTGGTGCCCCAACTCACACGTCACTTCCCAGGCAAAACAGCAGCACTTCAGCTTCCCAAAAGCCAGGTCCGCTCCTGGACAAATTAGGTCGGCCCATAGTATTCCTGGGGAAAAAATCAGTTATGCAATAATTATAATTCCACTTTCTGCAACTACAATAAGTGTAAGGCACTCCATATTTGTTCCACCTGCTTTCGGGCCCATCCTCAATCATCCTGCTCCCAACGCGCTGCGAAAAGCTGACTAGCCGACATCAATGTTCCCCTTTTGGTCTCCCTCCTAAAAACTCATCACAACCCCGGTTTCGTACAATTCCTGCAATCTGGGTTTTCCGAAGGCTTCCATACCGGTCTCGTCACCTTGCCCCAAGGTTCATGGGAAACACCTAACCTGGTGTCAGCACGGAGGACCCGGGGTCAGTGGATTCTCTCCTGCAGGCCGAACTGCAGAAGGGATTCATCTTTTCCCAACCACCTTTTCATGTCTACCGAGTAAGCCCCATCGGTCTGATCACCAAGAAAAATACCAATAAAAAGAGTTTGATCTACGATTTTCAGCGCCTCATGCCTCCAGCATTCCAAGTCTTAACTCATTGATCCCGTTCGAAGAGTATTCGATGCAATAGTCTTTCCTGGATTAAGGGATACAACTGATATTACAAGTGGGGGTGGGCGCATGGCTATCGAAAACGGATATCTCCGACGTTTTCAAGCTATTGCCAGTCCAACCTCATCTTTGGAGGTTTCACGTAATCAAATGGAAGGACCAGTACTATTTCGCCACTCGCCTCACGTTCGGGTCAAAGAGCAGCCCCTGGCTTTTTGATCAGTTCGCCCAGGCCCTCCATTGGATTCTGGTAAACCACGGCAATTGTCCCAGAGTAATCCATTACCTGGACAACTTCTTACTGATCGAAAACCCCAACCACGTGCCCGACAGGTTGGAAAGTCCCCTCTGTATTTTCACTGCGTTACAGGTCCCAGTGGCACCATCAAAGGTCGATGGCCCCTCCACGGTTATCACTTTCTTAGGCATCTCCTTAGACACCCTTAGGATGGAGGCCAGACTCCCAGAGGACAAATTAGACAGGCTCCAAACGTCCATTTCCACTCATGTAGGATCCAGGACCATGTTGAAGGGCGACTTACAGTCGTTGTTGGGCTCTCTCAATTTCGCCACCCGAATCATGCCACAGGGTCGCTCCTTCACATCAAGACTCCTCCAATTGTTGCCTACGGCCCCAACGCAAGACTCGCTTATCCAGCTGGACCGGGAAGCCCTGGCCAACCTAGCTATGTTAAGGGTCTTCCTATCAGAGTGGAATGGCATCTCCCTGTTCGTTCCGCACTGGAGTGACACCTTTCCGACCGTGTATTCCGATGCAACCGCATCCGACGGGTTCGGCGCCTTATTCGGTTTGCGGACTCCTGGCCTCCCCAAATTTACTCAGACCCTCAGGCCATTCAGTCTCCCCCCTCCTAGAATTATATCCCATCGTGGCGGCCGCCCAAGTCTGGGGCAAAGAATGGAACAACATGCCGGTATCCTTCATCACAGACAACCACACGGTAGTTGACATCCTCACCAAAGGAAGGTCCTACCTTGCCCAAGGTCATGCGCTTCATGCGCAAACTCACTTGGCTAGCTCTAAAACATAATTTCCACATCTCTTGTGCCCACATCCAGGGCATCAAGAACGTAGCAGCAGATGCCTTGTCCCGCCTTAATCTTAACCTTTTCTTCGAGGTCATGCAACAAGCCGAAAGAGTCGGGATAACCCCCCCGGATTCCGAATCCCTGATCTTGGACTAGACAGGCACATATCAGTGGCACAGTCTCTCATCCGCAAGTCCCCGTCTAAGAACTCCACTAGAAACTACCAATCAGGTTGGAAGGCATTTAAGGTTTTTTCTCACCTTCACCCTAGGGGAAACACGAACAAAGTCACATTTATCATGGCTTTCCTGGCATACTGCCACAAAGACCTTCACCTTTCATACAGTACCATCAGGTTTTATTTGTCGGGGGTCCAGCATCACCTCATGATCCGTCGCCCTGGCAGCAACTCCACATTTTCCTCCCATGCCATCAAAGCCACATTGCGGGGCATTCAGAAGAGTTCCAACAAGTCCAAACCCACCAGGCAACCCGTGTCGGGGGACTTGTTCAGGAAGATCTCAACCTCCCTAGACAGCAATTCTTTTGGGCCATTCAAAAGCAGCATTCCCAAAGCTGCCCTCTATTTAAGTTTCTACGGCTTTCTCCGGCCCGGGGAATTTACCAGCACTTCCCCTCATAATTCGGGTCCTGTACTAAGCTAACTCACCCGCAGACACAAGCATTTCATTTTCACCTTACCCATTTCCAAAACCTCGCAAATAAGGCCCCCTGTACGCATCGAATATTTCCCGACTACCAACCCATGGTGCCCAGTGGCCGTCCTCAACAGATTACTAGCCACCCTAGGCAACCGGGGTCCAGCTAGCCCTTTACTTCCTTTCCCTTCACGGCTACTCTCGTCCTTGCAGTTTACCAAGCACATGCGCATCCTCGCATCTGGTTTAGGGTTTAACCGCCGCGCCGCCTCCGCCGCATCTAAACACAGGGTCCCGGCTCACATCATACGCAAAATGGGTCGATGGCAATCATCGTTTTTCTCGCGGTACATCCCGCATCCGAAAGCAGAGATCGCCAGAGCTTTCTCCGACTTGGTACTGTAAAAACTAATAACAACAATAAAAGGGTTGTATCAATAAACCATTTCCTACTCACATTTTTTGCCCCCTTTATTGGCCTACCCTCGTTACGTGGCTAAGGGCACACCACTAGCCTACCTAGTTAGATTAGGTATCAGGACTCGCATGCCAGGCTTCGAGCCGTAGCCAGGACCACAAATATATAGTGCTGAGACGAAGCGTTGCGCTGGGTGAATAAAAGGTGATTGTTTTTTTCATTTAATCCTTGGAGTGCTGCCTTTTTTTGATAATATATATATATTGTATTGTATATAATAGAATATCTGGCAAAAGTCAATTTATTTCAGTAATGCAAATTAAAAGGAATTCCTTTTTAATGTGCATTACTGAAATAAATGGACTTTTGCAAGATACAGTGATCCCTCAAGATACAATGGCCTCAGGATACAATATTTTCAACATACAATGGTCTTTTCTGACCCATCGTAGGTGAAACTAAACTCAACATATGTCTGTGAAGGTTCTCCTTTATCCAGGTCATGGTATATCTGTAAAGAATAAATCAAGGCAACTGGACGTCCTGTAGATTTCTTGAAAGAACGAGTGAAACGTTTTCAAGAAATGTACAGTAAGTCCAGTTGCCTTGATTTATTCTTTACAGATAAACTCAACATACAATGCCTCAGACTCAGATCCAACCAATCAAGGCCACTTTTCTGGTAAAATAGCTGTAGTAGATGCTAGTTAGCACATATTCCTGACTGTTACATGGAAGGACTGGTTTTATCTGTCTTAGTTTTCTGCTTATGTTTCTTAAATCTTCATTTTCTCTCATCTTTGATGACATTTTGAGGCTTTGGAACCAATTACTCAACTTACAATGTTGAGGCACAGAGGCCAAGGCCAAGGAACTCAAACACCTCAGAGGGGCACTTAAAACTTGTGGGTGTCCAGTTTGGGGCCTTTGTCAAAACAGAAGGAAGGAGAAGAAAGACCACCAAGACTACCAGTGAGGGCGAGAAGCATGACAGACGCAAGACTATGGTTATCCCATATGTAGCTGGGGTGTCTGAGAAACTCAAAAGGATGATTAATAAACATCACATCGCTGTCTGCTTTACACCCAGCAACACACGGAGGCAACAACTGGTTCACCCCAAAGACCCAACGCCTAACCACAAGATGGACAACATTGTGTGCGCAGTCCAGTCCAGTGAGGAATGTTCAGAACTGTATATCGGCGAAACAACAACTACATCAGCGTATGGCCCAGCATAGAAGAGCCAAAACCTCGGGTCAAGATCCAGCCGTGTACTTACATCTAAAAGGAACAGGTCACGCCTTTGAAGACAGTCAAGTACGTGTTTTGGATAAGGAGGCCGATTGGTACAAACGAGGTGTGAAGGAGGCCATCTACGTACAAATGGAGAAGCCAAGCTTGTATAGAGGCGGGGGGTTAGACATCTATTGTCTGCCACATACAATGCTGTCTGGACACCTTTTTCTGGGAAGTCTTTATCACCTACTGACTCCAATTAGGATAATGGAATCGACACCTTTGACCCCATGCTGGGTATAATGACCTCTGACCCAATGCTGGGTATAATGACCTCTGACCCAATGCTGGGTATAATTACCAGATGTGGATTCAGTTACACATTTATTCCCAGAATTCCTGTACAGTCAGAATTGAGAAAGCTCGTTGGAAGAACGAGTGAAACGTTTTCACGAAATCTACAGGACGTCCAGTTGCCTTGATTTATTCTTTACAGATATACCATGACCTGGATAAAGGAGAACCTTCAGTCAACCTACAATGGTTTCAACATATAATGGTCGCACTGGAACCAATTCATATTGTAACCTGAGGGACCACTGTATTCTCATTTTTCGAGTTTCACCTGTACATATATATACACACACACACACATACAAAAATATAAACGCAACACTTTTGGTTTTGCTTCCATTTTGCATGAGCTGAACTCAAACATCTGAAACATTTTCTACAGACACAAAAGACCCATTACTCTCAGATATTGTTCACAAATCTGTCTGAATCTGTGTTAGTGAGCGCTTCTCCTTTGCCGAGATAATCCATCCCACCTCACAGGTGTGGCATATCGAGGTGCTGATTAGACAGCATGAATTTTGCACAGGAGTGCCTTAGACTGCCCACAATAAAAGGCCACTCTGAAATGTGCAGTTTGATCACACAGCACAATGTCTGAGGGAGCGTGCAGTTGGCATGCTGACTGCAGGAATGTCTACCAGAGCTGTTGCCCGTGCAATGAATGTTCATTTCTCTACCATAAGCCGTCTCCAAAGGCGTTTCAGAGAATTTGGCAGTACATCCAACCGGCCTCACAACCGCAGACCACGTGTAGCCACACCAGCCCAGGACCCTCCACATCCAGCATGTTCACCTTCATGGTCGCCTGAGACCAGACACCCGGACAGCTGCAGCAACCTAACCAAAGAATTTCTGCACAAACTGTCAGACACCGTCTCAGGGAAGCTCCTCTGCTCGTCGTCCTCATCAGGGTCTGGACCTGACTGCAGTTCGTCGTCATAACAGACTTGAGTGGACAAATGCTCACATTCAATGGCGTCTGGCACGTTGGAGAGACATTCTGTTCACGGATGAGTCCCGGTTTTCACTGTTCAGGGCAGATGGCAGACAGCGCGTGGCGTCATGTGGGTTTGCTGACGTCAACGTTGTGGATGGAGTGGCCCATGGTGGCAGTGGGGTTATGGTATGGGCAGGCGTATGTTATGGACAACGAACACAGGGGCATTTTATTGATGGCATTTTGAATGCACAGAGATCCCGTGAGGAGATCCTGAGGCCCGTTGTTGTGCCGTTCATCCGCGACCATCACCTCATGTTGCAGCAGGATAATGCACGGCCCCATAGTGCAGGGATCTGGACACAATTCCTGGAAGCTGAAAACATCCCAGTTCTTGCCTGGCAGCATACTCACCGGACATGTCACCCATTGAGCATGTTTGGGACGCTCTGGATCGGCGTATACGACACCGTGTTCCAGTTCCTGCCAATATTCTGCAACTTCACACAGAAGAAGAGTGGACCAACATTCCACAGGCCACAATCAGCAACCTGATCAACTCTATGCCACGGAGATGTGTTGTAATGTGTGAGGCAAATGGTGGCCACACCAGATACTGACTGGTTTTCTTAAACCCCCCCCTTACGTATATATGTACACACATACACATATATTCATACACACACACATATATTCATATACACACACACATTCATACACACACACACATTCATACACACACATACACATTCATACACACACACACATCATACACACACATATATTCACACACACACATATATTCACACACATTCATACACACACACATATATTCATACACACACACATATATTCATACACACACACATATATTCATATACACACACACACATTCATACACACACACATTCATACACACACACATTCATACACACACACACATTCATACACACACACATTCATACACACACACATTCATACACACACACATTCATACACACACAATTCATCACACACACATTCATACACACACATTCATACACACACACACATTCATACACACACATACACATTCATACACACACACCCATTCATACACACATATATTCACACACACACATATATTCACACACACACACACACACACACACACATATATTCCAACACATTCATACACACCACACATATTCACACACACACACACATTCATACACACACACTATTCATACACACACACATATCTACACACATACACACATATTTACACACACACATATCATACACATACACATACATATATTCATACACACACACATATTTATACACACACACACATATATATTCATACACATACACACATATATTCATACACAACAACATATATATCATACACATATTCATACACACACACATATTCATACACACACACATATATTCATACACACACATATTCTTACACACACACATATATTCATACACACACATATTCATACACACATATTCATACACATATTCATACACACACACATTCATACACACACATATATTCATACACACACACACACATATTTATACACACACACACATATATATTCATACACACATATATTCATACACACACACATATTTTTACACACACATATATATTCATACACATATTCATACACATATTCATACACACACACATATTCATACACACACACATACATATGTATTCATACACACATATATTCATACACATATTCATACACACACACATTCATACACACACACATATTCATATACACACACACACACATTCATACACACACATATATTCATACACACACATATATTCATACACACACACACACATATATATTTATACACACACACATATATATTCATACACACATATATTCATACACACACACATATTTTTACACACACACATATATATTCATACACATATTCATACACATATTCATACACACACACATATTCATACACACACACATACATATATATTCATACACACATATATTCATACACACACATATATTCATACACATATTCATACACACACACATTCATACACACACACATATTCATATACACACACACACACATTCATACACACACATATATTCATACACACACATATATTCATACACACACACACACATATATATTTATACACACACACACATATATTCATACACATACACACACATATATTCACACACACACACATATATTCACACACACATATTCATACACACACACACATATTCATACACATACACACACATATATTCATACACACACACACATTTATACACACACACACACACATATATATTCATACACATACACACATATTCATACACATTCATACACACACACATATATATTCATACACATTCATACACACACACATATTCATACACACACACATATTCATACACACACACATATATTCATACACACACACATACATATTCATACACACACACATATTCATACACACACACATATTCATAAACACACACATATTCATACACACACACATATTCATACACACACACATATTCATACACACACACATATTCATACACACACACATATATTCATACACACACACATATATTCATACACACACACACACATATTCATACACACACACATATTCATACACACACACATATTCATACACACACATATTCATACACACAAATATTCATACACATACATATTCATACACACACATATTCATACACATATTCATACACACACACACATATACCTCCTTCTTTATATATTATTAATAGAAGATAGATTGTACCAATAAGGAATTACTCTAAGTCCTAAGTGTCAGCCGTATAAACCTTGAAGTGACGAGGACGCGTGCTGGCAGGGCGCTCCGCACAGAATCCTTCAGCGTCACGCTGCTCTTCTGGAAAGTGATGATAAACAGCAGCCGCTCCGTACGTGGTGCCAAATATCACAGCTGCCTGCCATCTAGGTGCTTAACCCCGTCATGTGCGGCCTGCAGATATATAGCACCCACTACACTGGAGTCATCCCTGACTAATCCTCCGCTGCTGCTTCCAGTAAGGGAGACAACCCCTCCCCCACTGACAACTAATAATGCATCAACCTCCAATAAGTATCCGCAGGGTGATATCCAACATGGCCGCCATTACAGCTTCTGCAGACACACTGGGCCACATTTACTAACGGACTAGCAACACTTTTATAAGTAAAACGTGTTGCAAGTCCACTTTTCTGCGACACAATGTCTGCACACAGCTGGTTTTTGCCTTGTACGCCAGTTGGGCATGACAAGGGCGGTGGCGTGACTCCAGCCCTGGAAAATGTATTCACATTTACGCCTGGAAACAGGCGCAAATGTAAGCCGACACTACACCAGCCGGATGCTGGCGCAGTGTTCAGTGCAGGCGCAGACTGACACAGACGCGCCAGCGCAGGGGGGAAACGAAGAGCAGCAGGAAAAGGTGCCCCAATCACCTCTCCAAGCTCCAGAACTATGCCTCATACTACCGCAGAGCAGGGCGGCACCTGGATTTTAGGGACTGATGTCATATATGAAATGCTATTTTTGATTTTTTGGGCTGAATTTTCTTAGTTACTCACTTTTACACTGGGTGATGTTAGTTGATCCATCAAAGTCAGTGCTGGTGTTTACTGGGCAAGAAATACAATGATTCTGTCCAAACTCCGGCTGATAAGTCCCCACCGGGCAGCGAATACATCTGTGCGACGTCGCGTTGTATGAATGTCCCGGTGAACACTGAACTGAAAGAACAAACAGAAAAGTCACAAAATCCGAGAGATAATCAACATATTACAATCAAAGTATTATACTCCAGAGCTGCACTCACTATTCTGCTAGTGCAGTCACTGTGTACATACATTACTTATCCTGTACTGATCCTGAGTTACATCCTGTATTATACTCCAGAGCTGCACTCACTATTCTGCTGGTGCAGTCACTGTGTACATACATTACTTATCCTGTACTGATCCTGAGTTACATCCTGTATTATACTCCAGAGCTGCACTCACTATTCTGCTGGTGCAGTCACTGTGTACATACATTACTTATCCTGTACTGATCCTGAGTTACATCCTGTATTATACTCCAGAGCTGCACTCACTATTCTGCTGGTGCAGTCACTGTGTACATACATTACTTATCCTGTACTGATCCTGAGTTACATCCTGTATTATACTCCAGAGCTGCACTCACTATTCTGCTGGTGCAGTCACTGTGCACATACATTACTTATCCTGTACTGATCCTGAGTTACATCCTGTATTATACTCCAGAGCTGCACTCACTATTCTGCTGGTGCAGTCACTGTGCACATACATTACTTATCCTGTACTGATCCTGAGTTACATCCTGTATTATACTCCAGAGCTGCACTCACTATTCTGCTGGTGCAGTCACTGTGTACATACATTACTTATCCTGTACTGATCCTGAGTTACCTCCTGTATTATACTCCAGAGCTGCACTCACTATTCTGCTGGTGCAGTCACTGTGTACATACATGACTTATCCTGCACTGATCCTGAGTTACATCCTGTATTATACTCCAGAGCTGCACTCACTATTCTGCTGGTGCAGTCACTGTGCACATACATTACTTATCCTGTACTGATCCTGAGTTACATCCTGTATTATACTCCAGAGCTGCACTCACTATTCTGCTGGTGCAGTCACTGTGTACATACATTACTTATCCTGTACTGATCCTGAGCTACATCCTGTATTATACTCCAGAGCTGCGCTCACTATTCTGCTGGTGCAGTCACTGTGTACATACATTACTTATCCTGTACTGATCCTGAGTTACATCCTGTATTATACCCCAGAGCTGCACTCACTATTCTGCTGGTGCAGTCACTGTGTACATACATTACTTATCCTGTACTGATCCTGAGTTACATCCTGTATTATACTCCAGAGCTGCGCTCACTATTCTGCTGGTGCAGTCACTGTGTACATACATTACTTATCCTGTACTGATCCTGAGTTACATCCTGTATTATACTCCAGAGCTGCACTCACTATTCTGCTGGTGCAGTCACTGTGTACATACATTACTTATCCTGTACTGGTCCTGAGTTACATCCTGCATTATACTCCAGAGCTGCACTCACTATTCTGCTGGTGCAGTCACTGTGTACATACATTACTTATCCTGTACTGGTCCTGAGTTACCTCCTGTATTATACTCCAGAGCTGCACTCACTATTCTGCTGGTGCAGTCACTGTGTACATACATTACTTATCCTGTACTGATCCTGAGTTACATCCTGTATTATACTCCAGAGCTGCACTCACTATTCTGCTGGTGCAGTCACTGTGTACATACATTACTTATCCTGTACTGATCCTGAGTTACATCCTGTATTATACTCCAGAGCTGCACTCACTATTCTGCTGGTGCAGACACTGTGTACATACATTACTTATCCTGTACTGATCCTGAGTTACATCCTGTATTATACTCCAGAGCTGCACTCACTATTCTGCTGGTGCAGTCACTGTGTACATACATTACTTATCCTGTACTGATCCTGAGTTACATCCTGTATTATACTCCAGAGCTGCACTCACTATTCTGCTGGTGCAGTCACTGTGTACATACATTACTTATCCTGTACTGATCCTGAGTTACATCCTGTATTATACTCCAGAGCTGCACTCACTATTCTGCTGGTGCAGTCACTGTGTACATACATTACTTATCCTGTACTGATCCTGAGTTACATCCTGTATTATACTGCAGAGCTGCACTCACTATTCTGCTGGTGCAGTCACTGTGCACATACATTACTTATCCTGAGTTACCCTAACCCAATCTTTGCCTACATTAGATGGCTGTATGGAGCCTGAACAAACTGGGACTGCTGGGAGATTTCAGCTCTAAAGCCTAAATTAAAGTGTTAACGATACTGTGCTCTTAACCCCTTCCTTCCCAGTTCCGGCAGCCTATTACCCAGCCTGGTAATCACCTCTAGTTTCACAGTCGTGGAAAGACGAGGCGCCGCTCTGTTTAGTTGTTAGTCCTCCGCCACAGGAAATACAAGATGTGCGCCCAGATTCCGACTGGTACGTCCCGAGCGGACACGGACCACAAGGCCAAAAACCATCCGAGGAGATTTCACCTGGAGGACACAGGCCTGGGGGACAAGAAAAGGGGAAAGAACTTGGTTAGAACAGACCCAATATTCGCTGGCGGTTCCACAGATGGAGTAGACTTTATTGCAGAGGGCTGCTGCTTCTAGGAGACATCTCGCTAATGTGCAATAAGGTCCACTCATGAGCCTACAGTCTGTGCGCTAGGAATATAGGCTGCAATAGATCAGATGGCCGCTAGATGGCGCCGTTACATCAGGCTGCATGAATTACAGCAATGTCTTACAATTCTCTAAGAATTATATGAAGAAGCCGCTGAGATCTGAGCCGATCGGGACATCTCGCCACCGGGCATTATCTCCCCTCCCTGGTCCCTGCCCGAGGTCAATGCTGTATTGTGGGTCCAGCCACTTTTCTGGGGACCGCTGCACCCCTATCACTTTAAGCACTTTAAGCACCACTCAAGTAGAGTAACTTGCAGTCACTTTACTGAAACATTAAGTCTTTTACTCCAGCCACAGCCAGAGCTGCATTCACACCATGGGCAGACACACAACCTCTGACAGTTCCGCTCAGCTTCCATAATAACCCATGAGAGCCTAGTAAAATGCTCCCTGCAGCTCTGGATGTGACTAGAGAACAAGAGATCATGCATCTCGAGATGAACACAAGATCTGTAGGTGGAGCTCCTCATGCTCTGCGTTGATTACCTCCACACTCAGACACGTCTCGAGCGCCAGCGTGCTTTGGGTGGTCCCGATTGTCGGGGCACATTTCACACGTTATCTGCCCTTCCTCGATCTGGAACGTTCCGTGCGGACATAAGACGCACTGCTCCTTGTCCTCGTCGTAGTACGTTCCGGCACGACAGCTAGCTGATAGAAAGAGGAGAAAACTGCGCTGGTTAATGGCGGCAGAAGCGGGCGAGCGCTGACCGGGTGCAAGCAAAGCAAGAAAGTGAGACTGAATCTTCATGCAGTAGAGGAGCTCAGCTGAGTTGTTAGAGGGTGCGAGTGTCCACAGGCTTACTGACTGTTTCCAATAGCAACCAGGAACTTTGTGAGTTTAGCTCTGGGGCACTTACTGCAGTATCTGGGACAGGTGTGCATCCTGGTGCATGAATACAATACAAGAACCAGCAGTGAAGACTGACACCCAGGCAGGGGAGAGACAGAGAGGTAGACAGAGGAGTGTACTGCTTTATAACAATATCATCTCCATGGCAGAGTGCATGAGGTGCAGATGTCTCGGTTACAGCAGTCCTATTTAAAAAAAACCCATCCTGAGGCCTCATGGACATGAACGTTGATCGGCCGTGCCGTGCAACACCCGTGCGGATTGAGTCTGGCAGGGGGGACAGAGGATCGAGTCTGGCAGGGGGGACAGAGGATCGAGTCTGGCAGGGGGGACAGAGGATCGAGTCTGGCAGGGGGGACAGAGGATCGAGTCTGGCAGGGGGGACAGAGGATCGAGTCTGGCAGGGGGGACAGAGGATCGAGTCTGGCAGGGGGGACAGAGGATCGAGTCTGGCAGGGGGGACAGAGGATCGAGTCTGGCAGGGGGGACAGAGGATCGAGTCTGGCAGGGGGGACAGAGGATCGAGTCTGGCAGGGGGGACAGAGGATCGAGTCTGGCAGGGGGGACAGAGGATCGAGTCTGGCAGGGGGGACAGAGGATCGAGTCTGGCAGGGGGGACAGAGGATCGAGTCTGGCAGGGGGACAGAGGATCGAGTCTGGCAGGGGGGACAGAGGATCGAGTCTGGCAGGGGGGACAGAGGATCGGGGGGGGACAGAGGATCGAGTCTGGCAGGGGGGACAGAGGATCGAGTCTGGCAGGGGGGACAGAGGATCGAGTCTGGCAGGGGGGACAGAGGATCTGGCAGGGGGTCTGGCAGGGGGGACAGAGGATCGAGTCTGGCAGGGGGGACAGAGGATCGAGTCTGGCAGGGGGGACAGAGGATCGAGTCTGGCAGGGGGGACAGAGGATCGAGTCTGGCAGGGGGGACAGAGGATCGAGTCTGGCAGGGGGGACAGAGGATCGAGTCTGGCAGGGGGGACAGAGGATCGAGTCTGGCAGGGGGGACAGAGGATCGAGTCTGGCAGGGGGGGACAGAGGATCGAGTCTGGCAGGGGGGACAGAGGATCGAGTCTGGCAGGGGGGACAGAGGATCGAGTCTGGCGGGGGGGACAGAGGATCGAGTCTGGCGGGGGGGACAGAGGATCGAGTCTGGGCGGGGGGGACAGAGGATCGAGTCTGGCGGGGGGACAGAGGATCGAGTCTGGCGGGGGGGACAGAGGATCGAGTCTGGCGGGGGGGGACAGAGGATCGAGTCTGGCGGGGGGACAGAGGATTCAGGAGAGGGGGACAGAGGATTCAGGAGAGGGGGGCAGAGGATTCAGGAGAGGGGGGCAGAGGATTCAGGAGAGGGGGACAGAGGATTCAGGAGAGGGGGACAGAGGATTCAGGAGAGGGGGACAGAGGATTGAGTCTGGCGGGGGGGGCAGAGGAGTATAGAGAGGGACGGGATCGAGTCTGGCTGGGGACAGAGGATCGAGTCTGGCTGGGGGACAGAGGATCGAGTCTGGCTGGGGGGACAGAGGATCGAGTCTGGCTGGGGGACAGAGGATCGAGTCTGGCTGGGGGACAGAGGATCGAGTCTGGCTGGGGGACAGAGGATCGAGTCTGGCTGGGGGACAGAGGATCCAAGTCTGGCTGGGGGACAGAGGATCGAGTCTGGCTGGGGGACAGAGGATCGAGTCTGGCTGGGGGACAGAGGATCGAGTCTGGCGGGGGGGACAGAGGATCGAGTCTGGCGGGGGGGACAGAGGATCGAGTCTGGCGGGGGGGACAGAGGATCGAGTCTGGCGGGGGGACAGAGGATCGAGTCTGGCGGGGGGACAGAGGATCGAGTCTGGCGGGGGGGACAGAGGATCGAGTCTGGCGGGGGGACAGAGGATTCAGGAGAGGGGGACAGAGGATTCAGGAGAGGGGGGCAGAGGATTCAGGAGAGGGGACAGAGGATTCAGGAGAGGGGGACAGAGGATTCAGGAGAGGGGGACAGAGGATTGAGTCTGGCGGGGGGCAGAGGAGTATAGAGAGGGGGACAGAGGATCGAGTCTGGCTGGGGGACAGAGGATCGAGTCTGGCTGGGGGACAGAGGATCGAGTCTGGCTGGGGGACAGAGGATCGAGTCTGGCTGGGGGACAGAAGATCGAGTCTGGCTGGGGGACAGAGGATCGAGTCTGGCGGGGGGGACAGAGGATCGAGTCTGGCGGGGGGGACAGAGGATCGAGTCTGGCGGGGGGACAGAGGATCGAGTCTGGCGGGGGGGACAGAGGATCGAGTCTGGCGGGGGGACAGAGGATCGAGTCTGGCGGGGGGACAGAGGATCGAGTCTGGCGGGGGGACAGAGGATTCAGGAGAGGGGGACAGAGGATTCAGGAGAGGGGGGCAGAGGATTCAGGAGAGGGGGACAGAGGATTCAGGAGAGGGGGACAGAGGATTCAGGAGAGGGGGACAGAGGATTGAGTCTGGCGGGGGGCAGAGGAGTATAGAGAGGGGGACAGAGGATCGAGTCTGGCTGGGGGACAGAGGATCGAGTCTGGCTGGGGGACGGAGGATCGAGTCTGGCTGGGGGACGGAGGATCGAGTCTGGCTGGGGGACGGAGGATCGAGTCTGGCTGGGGGACGGAGGATCGAGTCTGGCTGGGGGACGGAGGATCGAGTCTGGCTGGGGGACAGAGGATCGAGTGTGGCTGGGGGACAGAGGATCGAGTCTGGCTGGGGGACAGAGGATCGAGTCTGGCGGGGGGGACAGAGGATCGAGTCTGGCGGGGGGGACAGAGGATCGAGTCTGGCGGGGGGACAGGATCGAGTCTGGCGGGGGGACAGGATCGAGTCTGGCGGGGGGACAGAGGATCGAGTCTGGTGGGGGGGACAGAGGATCGAGTCTGGCGGGGGGGACAGAGGATCGAGTCTGGCGGGGGGGACAGAGGATCGAGTCTGGCGGGGGGGACAGAGGATCGAGTCTGGCGGGGGGACAGAGGATTCAGGAGAGGGGGACAGAGGATTCAGGAGAGGGGGGCAGAGGATTCAGGAGAGGGGGACAGAGGATTCAGGAGAGGGGGACAGAGGATTGAGTCTGGCTGGGGGACAGAGGATCGAGTCTGGCTGGGGGACAGAGGATCGAGTCTGGCTGGGGGACAGAGGATCGAGTCTGGCGGGGGGACAGAGGATCGAGTCTGGCGGGGGGACAGAGGATCGAGTCTGGCTGGGGGACAGAGGATCGAGTCTGGCAGGGGGGACAGAGGATCGAGTCTGGCGGGGGGACAGAGGATCGAGTCTGGCGGGGGGACAGAGGATCGAGTCTGGCTGGGGGACAGAGGATCGAGTCAGGAGAGGATTCAGGAGAGGGGGACAGAGGATTGAGTCTGGTGGGGGACAGAGGATTGAGTCTGGCGGGGGGACGGGGGAGCGAGTCTGGCTGGGGGACAGAGGATCGAGTCTGGCGGGGGGACAGAGGATCGAGTCAGGAGAGGATTCAGGAGAGGGGGACAGAGGATTGACTCTGGTGGGGGGACAGAGGATTGAGTCTGGTGGGGGGACAGAGGATTGAGTCTGGCGGGGGGACGGGGGAGCGAGTCTGGGATCAGTTTACTCCCCTCACTCAGATTTCATGCCAAGTCCCATGAATGTGGGGGGGATATTACACGCTATTAACGAGTTACATAGGACTGCAGGTAACATCTGCACTTAAGGATCACAAAGCGTAAATGAAGTAGCAGCGAGCAGGTAAGTGACTACATCAGCTCTGCTACATCCTCGCGCAGCACCACATTTCAGAACATACATCTTATAACTTGGCGTCAGTTGCGATGCGGACTAGATGTGTAAATCTCGAGTTGCGGATCTGCTTCGCCGCAGCTGTCAGGATCCCGCGCTCTGACTTGCTGCGCAGAATTCCGAGGATACGTTTTATTTCACTTTGCGTTTAACAATCATTTCTATATAAATAATGGGGAGGGGGTGTCAGGAATTATGCAACTGGTTTATGAGCGAACGCCACTCCTTCACCTTGAGGTCCGACGGTGCGATATTTATCAGCGGGCCCTGATAGGATCCGATCGCCGCGGCCGCCCCCATTCAAGTGCTGCACTTCAGACGCCTATTGACTTGAGGAATTAAAAAAACAAGAATTCAAATCCCCATCGTCTTTGGCCTCGGACAATGGGGGCAATTGGCTTCGGCAGACTTCATTTTCATAGTGGGGTCTTTTGTGAGTCTCCAGTGACCATTAAAAGCCCATTCGGAGGTCTTCACGCAGCTGGTTTTTAATACTCTGGGGCTTTTGTGATGTAAAATGGGGCCCCGCAGGGGGCGCTCCGGATTAGTGGCCACAAAGACATTTAAAGGGATCAGACATTGTGTCTTCTCAGTATCTAATGCCGCAGAAAACCCCCATTGATCTCAGTTGTTGAGTGTGAACTCGCCGCCGAGGTCAGAGCGGCTCCTGCGCAGCCCTAACTGTCGCTGAAAATCGGATTCTCGCATTGTCGACGCAATTTATACTTCGTTTAGGCCTTTCATGAGCTCCAGGAGTCTGACCGGGAATTAAGCATTATTAGCCCTGAATGTGCTGCAAAATCCTAATGCTCTTGGCTGCGGCGGCAGAGGGGGCGGCAGAGGGGGCGGCAGCAAAGATCTGCATGTGAAAGTGTGCTGGCATGTACGAGAGCATAGTCTGATAGTCCGCAAATCCCACAAACCCAGACACACAATGATGCTGGATTAGCAGAACAGGTTTTTATTTCCAGATCCTCGGGAATGTGCCACCCGATGACCCCAATAACTGCCGGATTAGCAGGATCTGACCCAGGAACCCTCATCTTCAGGATGACTGCTGTCCCATGTCCAGACCCCAGGAATGTGCTGCCCAATGACCCCAATAACTGCCGGATTAGCAGGATCTGACCCAGGAACCCTCATCTTCAGGATGACTGTTGTCCCATGTCCAGACCCCAGGAATGTGCCACCCGATGACCCCAATAACTGCCGGATTAGCAGGATCTGACCCAGGAACCCTCATCTTCAGGATGACTGCTGTCCTATGTCCAGACCCCAGGAATGTGCTGCCCAATGACCCCAATAACTGCCGGATTAGCAGGATCTGACCCAGGAACCCTCATCTTCAGGATGAGAGATGTCCTATGTCCAGACCCCAGGAATGTGCCACCCGATGACCCCAATAACTGCCGGATTAGCAGGATCTGACCCAGGAACCCTCATCTTCAGGATGACTGATGTCCCATGTCCAGACCCCAGGAATGTGCCGCCCAATGACCCCAATAACTGCCGGATTAGCAGGATCTGACCCAGGAACCCTCATCTTCAGGATGACTGTTGTCCCATGTCCAGACCCCAGGAATGTGCCGCCCAATGACCCCAATAACTGCCGGATTAGCAGGATCTGACCCAGGAACCCTCATCTTCAGGATGACTGTTGTCCCATGTCCAGACCCCAGGAATGTGCCACCCGATGACCCCAATAACTGCCGGATTAGCAGGATCTGACCCAGGAACCCTCATCTTCAGGATGAGAGATGTCCCATGTCCAGACCCCAGGAATGTGCCACCCGATGACCCCAATAACTGCCGGATTAGCAGGATCTGACCCAGGAACCCTCATCTTCAGGATGAGAGATGTCCTATGTCCAGACCCCAGGAATGTGCCACCCGATGACCCCAATAACTGCCGGATTAGCAGGATCTGACCCAGGAACCCTCATCTTCAGGATGAGAGATGTCCCATGTCCAGACCCCAGGAATGTGCTGCCCGATGACCCCAATAACTGCCGGATTAGCAGGATCTGACCCAGGAACCCTCATATTCAGGATGACTGTTGTCCCATGTCCAGACCCCAGGAATGTGCCGCCCAATGACCCCAATAACTGCCGGATTAGCAGGATCTGACCCAGGAACCCTCATCTTCAGGATGAGAGATGTCCCATGTCCAGACCCCAGGAATGTGCCGCCCGATGACCCCAATAACTGCCGGATTAGCAGGATCTGACCCAGGAACCCTCATCTTCAGGATGACTGATGTCCCATGTCCAGACCCCAGGAATGTGCTGCCCGATGACCCCAATAACTGCCGGATTAGCAGGATCTGACCCAGGAACCCTCATCTTCAGGATGAGAGATGTCCCATGTCCAGACCCCAGGAATGTGCCGCCCGATGACCCCAATAACTGCCGGATTAGCAGGATCTGACCCAGGAACCCTCATCTTCAGGATGAGAGATGTCCCATGTCCAGACCCCAGGAATGTGCCGCCCGATGACCCCAATAACTGCCGGATTAGCAGGATCTGACCCAGGAACCCTCATCTTCAGGATGACTGCTGTCCCATGTCCAGACCCCAGGAATGTGCCGCCCGATGACCCCAATAACTGCCGGATTAGCAGGATCTGACCCAGGAACCCTCATCTTCAGGATGAGAGATGTCCCATGTCCAGACCCCAGGAATGTGCCGCCCGATGACCCCAATAACTGCCGGATTAGCAAGATCTGACCCAGGAACCCTCATCTTCAGGATGACTGCTGTCCCATGTCCAGACCCCAGGAATGTGCCGCCCAATGACCCCAATAACTGCCGGATTAGCAGGATCTGACCCAGGAACCCTCATCTTCAGGATGAGAGATGTCCCATGTCCAGACCCCAGGAATGTGCCGCCCGATGACCCCAATAACTGCCGGATTAGCAGGATCTGACCCAGGAACCCTCATCTTCAGGATGACTGCTGTCCCATGTCCAGACCCCAGGAATGTGCCGCCCGATGACCCCAATAACTGCCGGATTAGCAAGATCTGACCCAGGAACCCTCATCTTCAGGATGACTGCTGTCCCATGTCCAGACCCCAGGAATGTGCCGCCCAATGACCCCAATAACTGCCGGATTAGCAGGATCTGACCCAGGAACCCTCATCTTCAGGATGAGAGATGTCCCATGTCCAGACCCCAGGAATGTGCCACCCGATGACCCCAATAACTGCCGGATTAGCAGGATCTGACCCAGGAACCCTCATCTTCAGGATGACTGCTGTCCCATGTCCAGACCCCAGGAATGTGCCGCCCAATGACCCCAATAACTGCCGGATTAGCAGGATCTGACCCAGGAACCCTCATCTTCAGGATGAGAGATGTCCCATGTCCAGACCCCAGGAATGTGCCACCCGATGACCCCAATAACTGCCGGATTAGCAGGATCTGACCCAGGAACCCTCATCTTCAGGATGACTGCTGTCCCATGTCGAGACCCCAGGAATGTGCCGCCCAATGACCCCAATAACTGCCGGATTAGCAGGATCTGACCCAGGAACCCTCATCTTCAGGATGACTGCTGTCCCATGTCCAGACCCCAGGAATGTGCTGCCCGATGACCCCAATAACTGCCGGATTAGCAGGATCTGACCCAGGAACCCTCATCTTCAGGATGAGAGATGTCCCATGTTCAGACCCCAGGAATGTGCTGCCCGATGACCCCAAAAACTGCCGGATTAGCAGGATCTGACCCAGGAACCCTCATCTTCAGGATGACTGATGTCCCATGTCCAGACCCCAGGAATGTGCTGCCCGATGACCCCAATAACTGCCGGATTAGCAGGATCTGACCCAGGAACCCTCATCTTCAGGATGACTGATGTCCCATGTCCAGACCCCAGGAATGTGCTGCCCGATGACCCCAAAAACTGCCGGATTAGCAGGATCTGACCCAGGAACCCTCATCTTCAGGATGACTGAATGTGCCATGTCCAGACCCCCGAGAATGTGCCATCTTCAGGAACCCTGATCTTCAGGATGACTGATGTCCCATGTCCAGACCCCAGGAATGTGCCGCCCAATAACCCCAATAACTGCCGGATTAGCAGGATCTGACCCAGGAACCCTCATCTTCAGGATGACTGCTGTCCCATGTCCAGACCCCAGGAATGTGCCGCCCAATGACCCCAATAACTGCCGGATTAGCAGGATCTGACCCAGGAACCCTCATCTTCAGGATGAGAGATGTCCCATGTCCAGACCCCAGGAATGTGCTGCCCGATGACCCCAATAACTGCCGGATTAGCAGGATCTGACCCAGGAACCCTCATCTTCAGGATGACTGCTGTCCCATGTCCAGACCCCAGGAATGTGCCGCCCAATGACCCCAATAACTGCCGGATTAGCAGGATCTGACCCAGGAACCCTCATCTTCAGGATGAGAGATGTCCCATGTCCAGACCCCAGGAATGTGCTGCCCGATGACCCCAATAACTGCCGGATTAGCAGGATCTGACCCAGGAACCCTCATCTTCAGGATGAGAGATGTCCCATGTCCAGACCCCAGGAATGTGCTGCCCGATGACCCCAATAACTGCCGGATTAGCAGGATCTGACCCAGGAACCCTCATCTTCAGGATGAGAGATGTCCCATGTCCAGACCCCAGGAATGTGCTGCCCGATGACCCCAATAACTGCCGGATTAGCAGGATCTGACCCAGGAACCCTCATCTTCAGGATGAGAGATGTCCCATGTCCAGACCCCAGGAATGTGCCACCCGATGACCCCAATAACTGCCGGATTAGCAGGATCTGACCCAGGAACCCTCATCTTCAGGATGAGAGATGTCCTATGTCCAGACCCCAGGAATGTGCCACCCGATGACCCCAATAACTGCCGGATTAGCAGGATCTGACCCAGGAACCCTCATCTTCAGGATGACTGCTGTCCCATGTCCAGACCCCAGGAATGTGCCGCCCAATGACCCCAATAACTGCCGGATTAGCAGGATCTGACCCAGGAACCCTCATCTTCAGGATGAGAGATGTCCCATGTCCAGACCCCAGGAATGTGCTGCCCGATGACCCCAATAACTGCCGGATTAGCAGGATCTGACCCAGGAACCCTCATCTTCAGGATGACTGTTGTCCCATGTCCAGACCCCAGGAATGTGCCGCCCAATGACCCCAATAACTGCCGGATTAGCAGGATCTGACCCAGGAACCCTCATCTTCAGGATGAGAGATGTCCCATGTCCAGACCCCAGGAATGTGCCGCCCGATGACCCCAATAACTGCCGGATTAGCAGGATCTCACCCAGGAACCCTCATCTTCAGGATGACTGCTGTCCCATGTCCAGACCCCAGGAATGTGCCGCCCGATGACCCCAATAACTGCCGGATTAGCAGGATCTGACCCAGGAACCCTCATCTTCAGGATGACTGATGTCCCATGTCCAGACCCCCTCACATCACTCAGGACCTAATCTAATGTTTTTTACTGTATGTAGCTGACGGGCGCATCATGAAGTGAGGGATGTAATCTTCCAGGAGGGGCCGCCATTGTAGTAAATTCTGTAGGAGGTTATTACAGGAGCGGCCATCATTACCACATCTGGATCCTTGTCTACAATTCTTCTGAAGCCAAGGTTAAAAATAACATCAATGGAGGCGGAGAAGGGGTGCGGGGTGCGAGGGATCGTCAATGATGTCTACATCACAATATATGAAGAAAGAAAAACACTGTGTATGTCAAACTGCAACCACTGGGGGCACTGTTCTATAGCTCCCTCCCTATAAAGTACTTGTCTCCAACCCGCAGCTCCCCAGCATGCCCTGACATACGGCATATAAATGGTATATAAATTTGCACCCTCTTCTTTCGTATTGATCTGCCTGCATGTCAGTTTTCACTGTCTAGAATTCTATTCATGAATGCACAGTTACAAACTCCTCCCAGGTAAGAGAGAACATAAATAGAAGTGCGGAGGCGGTATATGGCAGTTAGTATATTGCTGGTGTCCTCCTATCCATTACTCCGAGTACCAGTGAACAGGGCCAGACGGCGAGACTGCAAAACGCGTTTGGTAGACGGACTTCAGCGTAATACAATCTGACTATTTACTTAGCGTGAAATTCTCGGCGTCTTCTAAGGACATTTTCTTTGTGGCTCATTTACGTGTCACGTGCCCGGATAATAACGGAGGTACAAGGCGTTACCTCAATCCCAGTGGATATGGAAGCCATGCTGCACCTTCATCTTGTAATTACTTCTCTGGACACAGAGCCTGGAGAAGGCCTGTCACATCGAATGAGCGTCCCCTCGTGTGAGGGGCGTGCCAATGTTTACATGACGGATTACAAGGGCTATTCACAATCCTCCTCTAGTACAGTAACGCTGCGGCATCTGGCCACATAGGGCGCTACACAAGGCTGCGGGGGGAAAATCCACAGTGTGTGTTGTGGCACCACAACGTGGATGGAATCCGCAGCACGTCCACGTGTTACACAAACCTAAGAGGAAATCCCACCTTGTATGGCTACACGCTAACAGTGAATGATCCCCAACGCTTCTGATAACAACAATTACTTCCCCTGTAGTGTTCCAGAAATGGACAATTATGGATTACGGACAGTTTTACTTAGTATAGTCTGTGTGAAGGCGCTTACCGCATCGACTGTCCACGCGGATTTGTCCAGTTCCGCATGCCTCCTGGTTTTCTGACGAACGAGGCATTTTCTTTGAGACCTCAAAATCCTTGCCAGATAGTCTAACATGAAAGTTGTCCTTGCCAATCGCTTTCCGCAGGGTCCTGATGGTCTTGCGCAGCCTTTTTTCTGCTTTCCCACGGACACAGCTGAGACTGCAAGTCTCTGAAGAAAATAAAAGGGCTTTGCATAAGTGTTAACACCCTAGAGAGCTCAGTGGTGCATTGTTACAACATTGGGCCTAGCACCGAGAATAGTCACCCGTTATATTCCCAAACTCACAATACAAAACAGGAGATACTTGTGTTCAAGACAAAGAAGCGGGAGGAGTCAGGAAAGTAAAAGCGCGGCGTGAAAACTTCCAATATGTCGCAACTGTGCATGTTATTAAACGAACCTGTCACCTCCTTCTGGTTTATGTCCAGCTCAAAGTGAGCAGTTATAAGGGTCTCCTTGGCAGATGTCTTGCGTCCGCTCAGCCGTCTCTTGCACGTTATGTTGACGAAGGAAAGGCTTTCATAGACATGGGACTGTCTCTCTGTGCGGAAAGAGATGAAAGAAGCAGCAGAGGCGGTAATTCCAGGATGGAACAGCGTCTCGGAGATAAACAGCTCCGGATACAGTGTAACACCCCATCGCTCCCCTCTGTTATCTGCGCCGCTTATTACAGACACTCGGACTCCAGCGTCAGATTCTGCTCATCGCTGTGATCTCATCTCTGACGTCTATCCCACAAAGCGCCCAGTTACGGTATAAAGATTATTATTGTACAATTAGCATTAAATTATAATCCATTAGACGGGTAAATACAAAATTGCCACATATCTTCCATGGAGGAGCGGCTGATATCAGTCACATACGATGTAATGTCTCTGGAGGTGATATCAGTGCTGGAGCGTTATCATCTTCATCTCTCTGAAGGACTCTACAGTCATCCTCTCCCCTGAAATGGCTGATAACAGGGGCAATAGACTGTATTCTCCTGTCCTACAGTCATCCTCTCCCCTGAAATGGCTGATAACAGGGGGCAGTAGACTGTATTCTCCTGTCCTACAGTCATCCTCTCCCCTGAAATGGCTGATAACAGGAAGCAATAGACTGTATTTCTCCTGTCCTACAGTCATTCCTCTCCCATGGCTGATAACAGGGGAGCAATAGACTGTATTCTCCTGTCCTACAGTCATCCTCTCCCCTGAAATGGCTGATAACAGGGGCAATAGACTGTATTCTCCTGTCCTACAGTCATCCTCTCCCTGAAATGGCTGATAACAGGGGGCAATAGACTGTATTCTCCTGTCCTACAGTCATCCTCTCCCCTGAAATGGCTGATAACAGGGGGCAATAGACTGTATTCTCCTGTCCTACAGTCATCCTCTCCCCTGAAATGGCTGATAACAGGGGGCAATAGACTGTATTCTCCTGTCCTACAGTCATCCTCTCCCCTGAAATGGCTGATAACAGGGGGCAATAGACTGTATTCTCCTGTCCTACAGTCATCCTCTCCCCTGAAATGGCTGATAACAGGGGGCAATAGACTGTATTCTCCTGTCCTACAGTCATCCTCTCCCCTGAAATGGCTGATAACAGGGGGCAATAGACTGTATTCTCCTGTCCTACAGTCATCCTCTCCCCTGAAATGGCTGATAACAGGGGGCAATAGACTGTATTCTCCTGTCCTACAGTCATCCTCCCCCCTGACATGGCTGATAACAGGGGGCAATAGACTGTATTCTCCTGTCCTACAGTCATCCTCCCCCCCCTGAAATGGCTGATAACAGGGGGCAATAGACTGTATTCTCCTGTCCTACAGTCATCCTCCCCCCTGAAATGGCTGATAACAGGGAGCAATAGACTGTATTCTCCTGTCCTACAGTCATCCTCTCCCCTGAAATGGCTGATAACAGGGGGCAATAGACTGTATTCTCCTGTCCTACAGTCATCCTCTCCCCTGAAATGGCTGATAACAGGGGGCAATAGACTGTATTCTCCTGTCCTACAGTCATCCTCTCCCCTGAAATGGCTGATAACAGGGGGCAATAGACTGTATCTCCTGTCCTACTGTCATCCTCTCCCCTGAAATGGCTGATAACAGGGGCAATAGACTGTATTCTCCTGTCCTACAGTCATCCTCTCCCCTGAAATGGCTGATAACAGGGAGCAATAGACTGTATTCTCCTGTCCTACAGTCATCCTCTCCCCTGAAATGGCTGATAACAGGGGGCAATAGACTGTATTCTCCTGTCCTACAGTCATCCTCCCCCCTGAAATGGCTGATAACAGGGGCAATAGACTGTATTCTCCTGTCCTACAGTCATCCTCTCCCCTGAAATGGCTGATAACAGGGGCAATAGACTGTATTCTCCTGTCCTACAGTCATCCTCTCCCCTGAAATGGCTGATAACAGGGGGCAATAGACTGTATTCTCCTGTCCTACAGTCATCCTCCCCCTGAAATGGCTGATAACAGGGGGCAATAGACTGTATTCTCCTGTCCTACAGTCATCCTCTCCCCCTGAAATGGCTGATAACAGGGGGCAATAGACTGTATTCTCCTGTCCTACAGTCATCCTCTCCCCTGAAATGGCTGATAACAGGGGCAATAGACTGTATTCTCCTGTCCTACAGTCATCCTCTCCCCTGAAATGGCTGATAACAGGGGGCAATAGACTGTATTCTCCTGTCCTACAGTCATCCTCTCCCCTGAAATGGCTGATAACAGGGGGCAATAGACTGTATTCTCCTGTCCTACAGTCATCCTCTCCCCTGAAATGGCTGATAACAGGGGGCAATAGACTGTATTCTCCTGTCCTACAGTCATCCTCTCCCCTGAAATGGCTGATAACAGGGGGCAATAGACTGTATTCTCCTGTCCTACAGTCATCCTCTCCCCTGAAATGGCTGATAACAGGGGGCAATAGACTGTATTCTCCTGTCCTACAGTCATCCTCTCCCCTGAAATGGCTGATAACAGGGGGCAATAGACTGTATTCTCCTGTCCTACAGTCATCCTCTCCCCTGAAATGGCTGATAACAGGGGGCAATAGACTGTATTCTCCTGTCCTACAGTCATCCTCTCCCCTGAAATGGCTGATAACAGGGGGCAATAGACTGTATTCTCCTGTCCTACAGTCATCCTCTCCCCTGAAATGGCTGATAACAGGGGGCAATAGACTGTATTCTCCTGTCCTACAGTCATCCTCTCCCCTGAAATGGCTGATAACAGGGGGCAATAGACTGTATTCTCCTGTCCTACAGTCATCCTCTCCCCTGAAATGGCTGATAACAGGGGGCAATAGACTGTATTCTCCTGTCCTACAGTCATCCTCTCCCCCTGAAATGGCTGATAACAGGGGGCAATAGACTGTATTCTCCTGTCCTACAGTCATCCTCTCCCCTGAAATGGCTGATAACAGGGGCAATAGACTGTATTCTCCTGTCCTACAGTCATCCTCTCCCCTGAAATGGCTGATAACAGGGAGGCAATAGACTGTATTCTCCTGTCCTACAGTCATCCTCTCCCCTGAAATGGCTGATAACAGGGGGCAATAGACTGTATTCTCCTGTCCTACAGTCATCCTCTCCCCTGAAATGGCTGATAACAGGGGCAATAGACTGTATTCTCCTGTCCTACAGTCATCCTCTCCCCTGAAATGGCTGATAACAGGGGCAATAGACTGTATTCTCCTGTCCTACAGTCATCCTCTCCCCTGAAATGGCTGATAACAGGGGGCAATAGACTGTATTCTCCTGTCCTACAGTCATCCTCTCCCCTGAAATGGCTGATAACAGGGGGCAATAGACTGTATTCTCCTGTCCTACAGTCATCCTCTCCCCTGAAATGGCTGATAACAGGCGGCAATAGACTGTATTCTCCTGTCCTACAGTCATCCTCTCCCCTGAAATGGCTGATAACAGGGGCAATAGACTGTATTCTCCTGTCCTACAGTCATCCTCCCCCCTGAAATGGCTGATAACAGGGGGCAATAGACTGTATTCTCCTGTCCTACAGTCATCCTCTCCCCTGAAATGGCTGATAACAGGGGCAATAGACTGTATTCTCCTGTCCTACAGTCATCCTCTCCCTGAAATGGCTGATAACAGAGGAGCAATAGACTGTATTCTCCTGTCCTACAGTCATCCTCTCCCCTGAAATGGCTGATAACAGGGGGCAATAGACTGTATTCTCCTGTCCTACAGTCATCCTCTCCCCTGAAATGGCTGATAACAGGAGCAATAGACTGTATTCTCCTGTCCTACAGTCATCCTCTCCCCTGAAATGGCTGATAACAGGGGGCAATAGACTGTATTCTCCTGTCCTACAGTCATCCTCCCCCTGAAATGGCTGATAACAGGGGCAATAGACTGTATTCTCCTGTCCTACAGTCATCCTCTCCCCTGAAATGGCTGATAACAGGGGGCAATAGACTGTATTCTCCTGTCCTACAGTCATCCTCTCCCCCTGAAATGGCTGATAACAGGAGGCAATAGACTGTATTCTCCTGTCCTACAGTCATCCTCTCCCCTGAAATGGCTGATAACAGGGGGCAATAGACTGTATTCTCCTGTCCTACAGTCATCCTCTCCCCCTGAAATGGCTGATAACAGGAGGCAATAGACTGTATTCTCCTGTCCTACAGTCATCCTCTCCCCTGAAATGGCTGATAACAGGGAGGAATAGACTGTATTCTCCTGTCCTACAGTCATCCTCTCCCCTGAAATGGCTGATAACAGGGGGCAATAGACTGTATTCTCCTGTCCTACAGTCATCCTCTCCCCTGAAATGGCTGATAACAGGGAGGCAATAGACTGTATTCTCCTGTCCTACAGTCATCCTCTCCCCCTGAAATGGCTGATAACAGGAGGCAATAGACTGTATTCTCCTGTCCTACAGTCATCCTCTCCCCTGAAATGGCTGATAACAGGGAGCAATAGACTGTATTCTCCTGTCCTACAGTCATCCTCTCCCCTGAAATGGCTGATAACAGGGGGCAATAGACTGTATTCTCCTGTCCTACAGTCATCCTCTCCCCTGAAATGGCTGATAACAGGGGAGCAATAGACTGTATTCTCCTGTCCTACAGTCATCCTCTCCCCTGAAATGGCTGATAACAGGGAGCAATAGACTGTATTCTCCTGTCCTACAGTCATCCTCTCCCCTGAAATGGCTGATAACAGGGAGCAATAGACTGTATTCTCCTGTCCTACAGTCATCCTCTCCCCTGAAATGGCTGATAACAGGGAGCAATAGACTGTATTCTCCTGTCCTACAGTCATCCTCTCCCCTGAAATGGCTGATAACAGGGAGCAATAGACTGTATTCTCCTGTCCTACAGTCATCCTCTCCCCTGAAATGGCTGATAACAGGGAGCAATAGACTGTATTCTCCTGTCCTACAGTCATCCTCTCCCCTGAAATGGCTGATAACAGGGAGCAATAGACTGTATTCTCCTGTCCTACAGTCATCCTCTCCCCTGAAATGGCTGATAACAGGGAGCAATAGACTGTATTCTCCTGTCCTACAGTCATCCTCTCCCCTGAAATGGCTGATAACAGGGAGCAATAGACTGTATTCTCCTGTCCTACAGTCATCCTCTCCCCTGAAATGGCTGATAACAGGGGCAATAGACTGTATTCTCCTGTCCTACAGTCATCCTCTCCCCTGAAATGGCTGATAACAGGGGGCAATAGACTGTATTCTCCTGTCCTACAGTCATCCTCTCCCCTGAAATGGCTGATAACAGGGGCAATAGACTGTATTCTCCTGTCCTACAGTCATCCTCTCCCCTGAAATGGCTGATAACAGGGAGCAATAGACTGTATTCTCCTGTCCTACAGTCATCCTCTCCCCTGAAATGGCTGATAACAGGGGGCAATAGACTGTATTCTCCTGTCCTACAGTCATCCTCTCCCCTGAAATGGCTGATAACAGGGAGCAATAGACTGTATTCTCCTGTCCTACAGTCATCCTCTCCCCTGAAATGGCTGATAACAGGGAGCAATAGACTGTATTCTCCTGTCCTACAGTCATCCTCTCCCCTGAAATGGCTGATAACAGGGAGCAATAGACTGTATTCTCCTGTCCTACAGTCATCCTCTCCCCTGAAATGGCTGATAACAGGGGGCAATAGACTGTATTCTCCTGTCCTACAGTCATCCTCTCCCCTGAAATGGCTGATAACAGGGGGCAATAGACTGTATTCTCCTGTCCTACAGTCATCCTCTCCCCTGAAATGGCTGATAACAGGGGGCAATAGACTGTATTCTCCTGTCCTACAGTCATCCTCTCCCCTGAAATGGCTGATAACAGGGGGCAATAGACTGTATTCTCCTGTCCTACAGTCATCCTCTCCCCTGAAATGGCTGATAACAGGGGGCAATAGACTGTATTCTCCTGTCCTACAGTCATCCTCTCCTCTGAAATGGCTGAAAACCGGGGGCAATAGACTGTATTCTCCTGTCCTACAGTCATCCTCTCCCCTGACATGGCTGATAACAGGAGGCAATAGACTGTATTCTCCTGTCCTACAGTCATCCTCTCCCCTGAAATGGCTGATAACAGGGGGCAATAGACTGTATTCTCCTGTCCTACAGTCATCCTCTCCCCTGAAAAGGCTGATAACAGGGGGCAATAGACTGTATTCTCCTGTCCTACAGTCATCCTCTCCCCTGAAATGGCTGATAACAGGGGGCAATAGACTGTATTCTCCTGTCCTACAGTCATCCTCTCCCCTGAAATGGCTGATAACAGGGGGCAGTAGACTGTATTCTCCTGTCCTACAGTCATCCTCTCCCCTGAAATGGCTGATAACAGGGGGCAATAGACTGTATTCTCCTGTCCTACAGTCATCCTCTCCCCTGACATGGCTGATAACAGGGGGCAATAGACTGTATTCTCCTGTCCTACAGTCATCCTCTCCCCTGACATGGCTGATAACAGGAGGCAACAGACTGTATTCTCCTGTCCTACAGTCATCCTCTCCTCTGAAATGGCTGATAACAGGGGGCAATAGACTGTATTCTCCTGCCCTACAGTCATCCTCTCCCCTGACATGGCTGATAACAGGAGGCAATAGACTGTATTCTCCTGTCCTACAGTCATCCTCTCCCCTGAAATGGCTGATAACAGGAGGCAATAGACTGTATTCTCCTGTCCTACAGTCATCCTCTCCCCTGAAATGGCTGATAACAGGGGGCAGTAGACTGTATTCTCCTGTCCTACAGTCATCCTCTCCCCTGAAATGGCTGATAACAGGGGGCAATAGACTGTATTCTCCTGTCCTACAGTCGTCCTCTCCCCTGAACCTTGGTCTATAATAAAATCTGGCACAATTGTCATTTCCAGACGAGCTCATACCTGATAGCTTCTGCTGCGAGAGGCCCTGGTGCGGCTCCGTCCGCCTCACTCTGCACGTGCCGTCATTCATCCGGAACGTGACGCTCGCTTTCACTGCATCTATGATGGAGAGGAGGAGCAATGAATGGAAAAGCCATCATCTTCCCTGGACACACACGTTACACCAAGACGGCCGACGCTCTCTTTATTTGATTGATTTTTATGATATTCTTGGAGAATGATGAATGTCGCTGATATCCATTGCTTGAAGCATAAATGATAATCACTAGTGATGAGTGGCAGGGGTCATATTAGAATTCGTGATATTTCACAAAAATTTTGTAGAATATTTGCAAATTCGAATATTCGTTATATTCTACATTCTTTTCTTTTTACTCGAAAATCGGCAAGTTAATGATCGCGTAATATGCAAATAGTACACGATCAATACAGGCATGGGTCAAAAACTAATATATAGCACTATAGAATATAGAGCTATATATTCGTTATATCGAATATTCGTCATTTTTTCCATCTGAACACAGGATTCTTCCCGGCTTCTTGCTTGTGGGCCAGTGAGTTAGTGGTCCACAAGCAACTTAAGCAGGAAGGAATTATGACTTCAGATGGGAAAAAAATTATGAATATTCCCAAAAATTTTGATATAGCACTATATGCAAAATATTTGCAAATTCTCGAAGTGGCGATATTCGAGAAAAAAATAAAATAAATCGCTTTTCGAATATTTGTGCTCAACGCTAATAATCACCAGGTATAATTATAATAATTTCAATGCTATAAGCGTAGTAAGAGTAATATCTGCTCCATCAGAATCCATATTAACTGGTTATACGAGTAAATGTACACCACTGTAAACCTACACTTTAATGGGAGCAGATCAGGATCTCTGACAACTGGGACCCAAAAGACTGCGCAGTAAGTGTTGCTGCCTCTACTGAACCCAGCAGTCACATGATCACCAGGGGCCCCTGGGTATGCCATCGCTATGCCGATTTCTGATGTTGGCACAGGGATAGATTTTCCCTGGAGTTTCCTATAGATGCCCCCCCCCCCCCATATTATAGTAAAACACATAAATACACAAAAACATTAAATATATATAAGAAAATACAAGGAACAAACACAAACCGTCGCCACAGCAATTAACCCCAACCTATACATACACTACTCACAAAAAGTCTGGGATATTTGGCTTGTGGGTTAAATTTCCGGATGACCCTAAAATGCCCTCTAACCTTTACAGGAGAACTTAATGTGACCTTCTCTAACCTTTTGAATCCACATGTCCAAGTGCTCAGTGTTTCAGGCCTTTTTGCACAACTTGCCGTTCTCTAACAAGGAGCTTATTGGCAAAATCCACAACAGGAGTTTGATTCATGAATCGCCCAATAACTTTCCTGGTTCAATTAGATCTGGTATTAAACCGTCCTCCTCATCATGCTGTTCACATTGTGACATCATGAGACCAAGACGACACCTACAAATTGATGAGCAGTACCTCGCCATTGTGAGGCTTCAAGCAGGATGTTGTCAGAGAGTCATCAGCAGGGTGTATCATCGATAGAAAGACTGGAAGAGTCACAGAAAGGCAGAGAAGTGGATGTCCTTTGGTCACATCCGACACTGATGACCGATTCATTGTGAACAATGCCCTGCGGAACCGGAAGATTAATGCCACACACAGGGGCGTAGCTATAGGGGGTGCAGAGGTAGCAGTCGTTACCGGGCCCAGGAGCCTCAGGGGGCCCAAAGACCCTTATGCCACATAAGACACTGGCATTATAGAAAGTGCATACTGGTCAATTTACACCTCTGGCTGGAGGGAAGGGGTTAGGTTAAGAATTTGGCATGAGGAAGTGCCCTTTCAATGTTTCCCTCAGGCAGCAGGAAGGCTATGTGCTGCCCTGCCCCTTGCCAACAAGCTGAACTCTTCCACCAGGGCCCATGAGCTTTTAGCTACGCCCCTGGCCACACAACTCCAGGCATAACCCTAACCCTAAGGGAGGTGAGAGGTACCAAGTGTCACATCAGACCATTGGAAACTGTTTACATCAGCGTTGTCTGCATGCTAGACAACCTGCAAGGGACATGACCACACCACCAGGCACAGGCATCAGCGTCTTATATGAACCAGGGAGCATCTACGCTGGACGAGGGACCAGTTGGCCTCACAACTGTTCACTAATGAAAGTCGATTCATGCTGAACGGAAATGATGGCCGCAAGTGATCTTGGAGACGTCAAGTAGAGCACTCTAAATCAGCCACTGTGGTCACCAGAAGAGCCTTTGGTGGTGGTGGTGTCATAGTGTGGGCAGGTGTGTCTAGTCAATACAGACCTGCACACTGTGAATGGCCCAGACTACCTGAAGAACATCATTAATCCGGTCATTGTACCTCTGCAGGAACAACACAGGCCTAATGTCATCTTCATGGAGGACAATGCTCCAGCTCATCGAGGTCACATCATTAGGGAACGGCTCCTGGAGACTGGGGGACCTCAAATGGAGCAGCCTGCACTTTCTCCAGACCTGAATCCCATTGAAAACCTATAGGATCAGCTGAGTCGCTGTGTAGAGGCTGGCAACTCTGTATCCCAGAACCTCAATGACCTGAGGGGCGCCCATCAAGAAGAGTGGGATGCCAGACCTCAGCAGACAATAAGTCGCCTTGTGAACAGCAGGAGACTTTGTTGTCAAGCTGGAATTGATGATCAAGGTCACAGGATAAGATCCTGAGACAGTGACATTTTGTGACAGTATACCCAGCACTGGGGTCGGTGAGACAGTGACATTTTGTGACAGTATACCCAGCACTGGGGTCAGCTCCGAGATGAGGAAATCCCCATGGCTGCTTCTACTTAAATGCTGACTTTCATCATATTATATCACTGGAGCCGGAACATGTAGTACAGGGGTTGACCCACAAACAACATTTAATCCCTTCTCCACTACTATGATTGCTGAGGGGGGTCTCCGAATCTCCTGTGACCCCAGCGACTATACATTTTTTTAGTCACAGGTAATAAATATTGTTTGTGGGCTAATCAGCATCAAAACACAAGAGAGAACCCATTCTTATACTTTATAGTTGGATGAACCTGCAAAGGTCCCAAAAATGTATTTAATAAAAAGGGTTGTAAAAACAGATTGTGCATAAAATCATTAAGCCTGGTCATGAGGAGCAAAACACTCTGGTGGTCAAGTGGTTGAAAATGTAAGAGGGTCACTACACTACAACAGGTACCACAACAGCCGGCACTACAACAGATACCACAACAGCCGTCACTACACTACAACAGATACAACAGCCGGCACTACAACAGATACCACAACAGCCGGCACTACACTACAACAGGTACCACAACAGCCGTCACTACACTACAACAGATACCACAACAGCCGGCACTACAACAGATACCACAACAGCCGGCACTACACTACAACAGGTACCACAACAGCCGGCACTACAACAGATACCACAACAGCCGTCACTACACTACAACAGATACCACAACAGCCCTCAGTACACTACAACAGGTACCACAACAGCCGGCACTACAACAGATACCACAACAGCCGTCACTACACTACAACAGATACCACAACAGCCGGCACTACAACAGATACCACAACAGCCGTCACTACACTACAGCTTGTGGGCTAATCAGCATCAAAACACAAGAGAGAACCCATTCTTATACTTTATAGTCGGATGAACCTGCAAAGGTCCCAAAAATGTATTTAATAAAAAGGGTTGTAAAAACTGATTGTGCATAAAATCATTAAGCCTGGTCATGAGGAGCAAAACACTCTGGTGGTCAAGTGGTTGAAAATGTAAGAGGGTCACTACACTACAACAGGTACCACAACAGCCGGAACTACAACAGATACCACAACAGCCGGCACTACACTACAACAGATACCACAACAGCCGGCACTACACTACAACAGGTACCACAACAGCCGGCACTACACTACAACAGGTACCACAACAGCCGGCACTACAACAGATACCACAACAGCCGTCACTACACTACAACAGATACCACAACAGCCGTCACTACACTACAACAGATACCACAACAGCCGGCACTACAACAGATACCACAACAGCCGTCACTACACTACAACAGGTACCACAACAGCCGGCACTACAACAGATACCACAACAGCCGTCACTACACTACAACAGATACCACAACAGCCCTCAGTACACTACAACAGGTACCACAACAGCCGGCACTACAACAGATACCACAACAGCCGTCACTACACTACAACAGATACCACAACAGCCGGCACTACAACAGATACCACAACAGCCGTCACTACACTACAGCTTGTGGGCTAATCAGCATCAAAACACAAGAGAGAACCCATTCTTATACTTTATAGTCGGATGAACCTGCAAAGGTCCCAAAAATGTATTTAATAAAAAGGGTTGTAAAAACTGATTGTGCATAAAATCATTAAGCCTGGTCATGAGGAGCAAAACACTCTGGTGGTCAAGTGGTTGAAAATGTAAGAGGGTCACTACACTACAACAGGTACCACAACAGCCGGCACTACAACAGATACCACAACAGCCCTCAGTACACTACAACAGGTACCACAACAGCCAGCACTACAACAGATACCACAACAGCCGTCACTACACTACAACAGATACCACAATAGCCGTCACTACACTACAACAGATCCCACAACAGCCGTCACTACACTACAACGGGTACCACAACAGCCGGCACTACAACAGATACCACAACAGCCGTCACTACACTACAACAGATACCACAACAGCCGTCACTACACTACAACAGGTACCACAACAGCCGGCACTACAACAGATACCACAACAGCCGTCACTACACTACAATAGATACCACAACAGCCGGCACTACAACAGATACCACAACAGCCGGCACTACACTACAACAGGTACCACAACAGCCGGCACTACAACAGATACCACAACAGCCGTCACTACACGACAACAGATACCACAACAGCCGTCACTACACTACAACAGATACCACAACAGCCGTCACTACACTACAACAGGTACCACAACAGCCGTTACTACACTACAACAGATACCACAACAGCCGTCACTACACTACAACAGGTACCACAACAGCCGGCACTACAACAGATACCACAACAGCCGTCACTACACTACAACAGATACCACAACAGCCGTCACTACACTACAACAGGTACCACAACAGCCGTCACTACACTACAACAGGTACCACAACAGCCGGCACTACAACAGATACCACAACAGCCGTCACTACACTACAACAGATACCACAACAGCCGTCACTACACTACAACAGGTACCACAACAGCCGGCACTACACTACAACAGATACCACAACAGCCGTCACTACACTACAACAGATACCACAACAGCCGTCACTACACTACAACAGATCCCACAACAGCCGTCACTACACTACAACAGATACCACAACAGCCGTCACTACACTACAACAGATCCCACAACAGCCGTCACTACACTACAACAGATACCACAGCAGCCGGCACTACACTACAACAGATCCCACAACAGCCGTCACTACACTACAACAGATCCCACAACAGCCGTCACTACACGACAACAGATCCCACAACAGCCGTCACTACACTACAACAGATACCACAACAGCCGTCACTACACTACAACAGATACCACAACAGCCGTCACTACACTACAACAGATACCACAACAGCCGTCACTACACTACAACAGATACCACAACAGCCGTCACTACACTACAACAGATCCCACAACAGCCGTCACTACACTACATTAGATCCCACAACAGCCGACACTACACTACAACAGATCCCACAACAGCCGTCACTACACTACAACAGATACCACAACAGCCGTCACTACACTACAACAGATACCACAACAGCCAGCACTACACTACAACAGATACCACAGCAGCCGGCACTACACTACATTAGATCCCACAACAGTCGGCACTACACTACAACTGATTTATCCAGCAGCACCCCAGAACGTTACCGGGGAAGAATATCGAGCCCTTTTGTGGTTAAGACAACAGGACGGCATCATTATTAAGCCGGCCGACAAGGGAGGGAATGTGGTCCTGATGACCAGGGAATATTACTTGGAGGAGGCGGGGAGGCAATTGGGGGATAGCGATGTATATTTTAGACTAAAGGGAGACCCGGTACCAGCAATACTAGATAAACTTCGGGCATTCATTGAGAAGTACATAGTAGCTGGTTTCCTGCCTAAAGGCATGGCCAATCGACTCATCCCTCCTCATCCCAAAGCTCCGGTCTGGTACTTCGTACCAAAAATCCACAAATCACTGACCCGGCCCCCGGGCCGCCCCATAGTAGCCGGGGTCGGGTCAGTGACCGAACCACTGTCTGGTTACGTGGATTGGCTCCTCAGGCCTCTTCTTTTGGGGACTCCGACGTATCTCAAGGACACCGGGGACTTCCTCCGAGCACTCCAACATTTCGAGTGGCGGAGGGAGTTCTGCCTGGTGTCCTTGGACGTCGAGAGTTTGTATACCAGAATCCCGCACGACCTGGGACTCCGGGCGGTCAATACTGTCCTGAATAGAAGTGACAAAGACCCTATGTTCAAGAGCTTTGTCATGGATGCACTTGACCTCATCCTCACCAGCAATGTGTTTCAGTTTGACGGCCAATGGTACCGCCAGGTACTAGGTACCGCAATGGGCACACCCGTGTCGTGCACATTTGCGAACCTGTACCTGGCGGTATTTGAAGATACATACATATTCTCGTGGGTAACCCCTTCCTACGGTTCATGCATTTATTTTTACGTTATGTGGACGACATCTTTCTGGTCTGGTCAGGCAGCGAGGAGTCGTGCCGCAATTTTGTGGAGTACCTCAACACGCACAACAGGATGAATATGCGCTTCACCCTCAACTTTGGGGGTGATTCGCTAGACTTCCTGGATGTGCGTGTGACAGTCAAGGATGGTGAACTACACACCACGGGCTTCCGTAAACCCACCGCGACTAACTCGCTGCTTCACCAGACCAGTTATCATCCACCTTCGGTTAAAAAAGCTGTCCCATACGGACAATTCATCCGGCTTAGAAGGATTAATGACACCGAAGAAGGCTTTCACAGGCAAGCTAATGAGCTAAGTCATCGACTTGTAGATCGGGGTTACCCACCAGGGGGAGTCTCGGCGGCCTTACGTAAGGCTGCCGCACTTGACCGTAACACATTGCTGGTAGAAAGGAACAGGAAAACTGAATCACCCCGTTTTGCCTTTGCTTTTAAATATAGTCCAGCTGCAGATATCATCAAGCGAGTAATACAAGACAATTGGGACCTCCTGAAGGGAGATCCAGCCTTAAGCAACCTCTCCAGTCAGCGACCATTGGTCACCTTCAAAAAATGCGCAACCCTCAGGGACAAACTGGTGAACAGTGTATTCTGCACACCTAAGGCGGAGACATGGCTCACCAGTAAAAAACCTGAGGGTAATTATAAATGTGGGCATTGTTCCTTTTGCGCATTAAATATGTGCAGCAAATGGTTAGTGATAGGAGGGGTCCAGCACACGGTGCGGGATTTCATAACGTGTCGCACGCCATACGTCGTGTATGCCGTATTTTGCCCTTGCAATAGGTACTATATAGGCAAAACCATTCGCCCGCTCTTCGAACGGATACGGGAACATGTGAATTCCATTCGTTCCGGTAAAGGGTGTCCCCGTCTTATCGAGCATGTTAGGGACGCGCACAACGGTCATCCCCGTTGTCTTTCCTTTGCGGGAGTGGAACAGGTCCGACCCATCCCCAGGGGAGGGGATCGACACCGACTACTCCTGCAGAGGGAAGCAAGATGGATTCTCCGCACCAAAGCCACTGGCGCTGCCGGACTCAACGATAGGAACGACATGTCCGTATTCCTTCAATAATGGGGGCATGTTAAAACATAGCCACTGTGGGTTGTTTGGGTTATTCCCTATGGATCCCATGGCCCTTTAAGATAACCATCCCTTTGGATTCTGTCCCTTCTGCACCCATGCTGTTTCCAATCTAACATTGATGTACTTAGGAATGATTTCTGCTTATACAATCAGTAATTGCTGCCGAACATGTTAATTGTGCTTTTGTATCTATGTTTGTATTTGGACACATTCCTCCTCCCCCTCGATCACATTCATTTGTTTTTACGTCACTCTCTTGACGGCGCACAGCTGCTGCACATGATGCCGGCTGACGGCCGTCGCTTATTTATGGCGCAGCACTGCGCCCTGACGATCAGCGGCCAGAAGAAGCGCTACACACTTGCGCGAAACGGCCGTAGCCGCCACTCATCTGCAGGAGCGTGTCCGCCTCGCAACCCCACTTGTTCGTCCGAATGCTGAGGACTGAATAAAGAGATACATATTCACGTGCTTCGGTGAGTGCCGCATACTTCTTTCACTTCCGCTACATTGTTGCACTACACTACAACAGATCCCACAACAGCCGTCACTACACTACAACAGATACCACAACAGCCGGCACTACACTACAACAGATACCAGAGCAGCCGGCACTACACTACAACAGATCCCACAACAGCCACCACAACAGCCGGCACTACACTACAACAGATACCAGAGCAGCCGGCACTACACTACAACAGATCCCACAACAGCCGTCACTACACTACAACAGATACCACAACAGCCGGCACTACACTACAACAGATACCAGAGCAGCCGGCACTACACTACAACAGATCCCACAACAGCCGTCACTACACTACAACAGATACCACAACAGCCGGCACTACACTACAACAGATACCAGAGCAGCCGGCACTACACTACAACAGATCCCACAACAGCCGTCACTACACTACAACAGATACCACAACAGCCGGCACTACACTACAACAGATACCAGAGCAGCCGGCACTACACTACAACAGATCCCACAACAGCCACCACAACAGCCGGCACTACACTACAACAGATACCAGAGCAGCCGGCACTACACTACAACAGATCCCACAACAGCCGGCACTACACTACAACAGATACCAGAGCAGCCGGCACTACACTACAACAGATCCCACAACAGCCGGCACTACACTACAACAGATCCCACAACAGCCGTCACTACACTACAACAGATCCCACAACAGCCACCACAACAGCCGGCACTACACTACAACAGATACCAGAGCAGCCGGCACTACACTACAACAGATCCCACAACAGCCGTCACTACACTACAACAGATACCACAACAGCCGGCACTACACTACAACAGATACCAGAGCAGCCGGCACTACACTACAACAGATCCCACAACAGCCGTCACTACACTACAACAGATACCACAACAGCCGGCACTACACTACAACAGATACCAGAGCAGCCGGCACTACACTACAACAGATCCCACAACAGCCGTCACTACACTACAACAGATACCACAACAGCCGGCACTACACTACAACAGATACCAGAGCAGCCGGCACTACACTACAACAGATCCCACAACAGCCACCACAACAGCCGGCACTACACTACAACAGATACCAGAGCAGCCGGCACTACACTACAACAGATCCCACAACAGCCGTCACTACACTACAACAGATACCACAACAGCCGGCACTACACTACAACAGATACCAGAGCAGCCGGCACTACACTACAACAGATCCCACAACAGCCGTCACTACACTACAACAGATACCACAACAGCCGGCACTACACTACAACAGATACCAGAGCAGCCGGCACTACACTACAACAGATCCCACAACAGCCGTCACTACACTACAACAGATACCACAACAGCCGGCACTACACTACAACAGATACCAGAGCAGCCGGCACTACACTACAACAGATCCCACAACAGCCGGCACTACACTACAACAGATCCCACAACAGCCGTCACTACACTACAACAGATCCCACAACAGCCGGCACTACACTACAACAGATCCCACAACAGCCGGCACTACACTACAACAGATACCAGAGCAGCCGGCACTACACTACAACAGATCCCACAACAGCCGGCACTACACTACAACAGATCCCACAACAGCCGTCACTACACTACAACAGATCCCACAACAGCCGGCACTACACTACAACAGATCCCACAACAGCCGGCACTACACTACAACAGATCCCACAACAGCCGGCACTACACTACAACAGATACCAGAGCAGCCGGCACTACACTACAACAGATCCCACAACAGCCGGCACTACACTACAACAGATACCACAACAGCCGTCACTACACTACAACAGATCCCACAACAGCCGTCACTACACTACAACAGATACCACAACAGCCGGCACTACACTACAACAGATCCCACAACAGCCGTCACTACAACAGATACCACAACAGCCGGCACTACACTACAACAGATACCAGAGCAGCCGGCACTACACTACAACAGATCCCACAACAGCCGGCACTACACTACAACAGATCCCACAACAGCCGTCAATACACTACAACAGATACCACAACAGCCGGCACTACACTACAACAGATACCACAGCAGCCGACACTACAACAGATACCACAGCAGCCGACACTACAACAGATCCCACAACAGCCGGCACTACACTACAACAGATACCACAGCAGCCGACACTACAACAGATACCACAGCAGCCGACACTACAACAGATATCACAGCAGCCGGCACTACACTACAACAGATACAACAGCAGCTAGAACTACACTCAGGCCCGGAGCTATAATAAGGCAGACCAAGTGGCTGCCTTAGGGCGCAGAGAAGAAGGGCGCCGGGGCGGAAAAATGTAACTTAAAAAAATAAATAAAAATCACTTGCGAAGTTGCACCGCAGCGCAGCCGGCCGCCCATTTCAGCATGCGTGTGTGCCGTGCGGCCCCAGCCCTCACTCACAGAACGGCAGCAACACGGTCACGGGGTCGGGGGGTGGGGGGGATCTTTTTAGAAAGACCTGGGACAGAGAAAGTTTCCGTTGCGCTCCTCACAAAAGAGCAAGCTGCGCATGCGCAGAACGCCGGTCTACAGCAGCAGCTACAGATGGACAGGCAGTTGACACAGAGCAGCATGAAGGGTAGGTTACCGTAATGTACTATAGTGTATTACTATGCGTGCATCCAATATACCAGGCTGTGCCCTCTAATGCACTCCGCCAGCTTACATATAAGGAATTTACATTAGCTCTTTTCTGTACATGGATGGACATGATTCATGTATGTAGCGGTCGCATCCCATGGGGATGAATTCTGAATTGTTAGTCATTTACATGTATGTCCTATGGGCAAAGACCATAGTGTCCACCTGAAATTGTGCATGGCTTCCAGGACTAGGTCAGTCCGCGTCGGCCACAGCTCCTGTTCTCCTCCGTGTGGTCCTGGTATCTTCTCTCTGGGCTCCCGACAAGTTTGAGGACCTCAGCCGTGTCCCGTGTCAGGCCAGCGATTAGCTCAGCGGAAAAGGTCCTCAAACCAGCGATTAAGCAGAGAGAAGATACCAGGACCACACAGAGGAGACGGGGACCAGGGCCAGGGGAGCCGCCAGCATAATGGTTTTACACATCATCAATGGGAAGGGGGGGACATGGGAGGGGGAGGGGACTGTATAATACAGTCCTATAGTCCTCCATATATACACTATACACCCCTATAGTCCTATATATACACTATACACCCCTATAGTCCTCCATATATACGCTATACAGCTCTATAGTCCTATATATACACTATACAGTCCTATAGTCCTCCATATATACACTATACAGCCCTATAGTCCTATATATACACACTATACAGGGAGTGCAGAATTATTAGGCAAATGAGTATTTTGACCACATCCTCCTCTTTATGCTGTTGTCTTACTCCAAGCTGTATAGGCTCGAAAGCCTACTACCAATTAAGCATATTAGGTGATGTGCATCTCTGTAATGAGAAGGGGTGTGGTCTAATGACATCAACACCCTATATCAGGTGTGCATAATTATTAGGCAACTGCCTTTCCTTTGGCAAAATGGGTCAAAAGAAGGACTTGAAAGGCTCAGAAAAGTCACAAATAGTGAGATATCTTGCAGAGGGATGCAGCACTCTTAAAATTGCAAAGCTTCTGAAGCGCGATCATCGAACAATCAAGCGTTTCATTCAAAATAGTCAACAGGGTCGCAAGAAGCGCGTGGAAAAACCAAGGCGCAAAATAACTGCCCATGAACTGAGAAAAGTCAAGCGTGCAGCTGCCAAGATGCCACTTGCCACCAGTTTGGCCATATTTCAGAGCTGCAACATCACTGGAGTGCCCAAAAGCACAAGGTGTGCAATACTCAGAGACATGGCCAAGGTAAGAAAGGCTGAAAGACGACCACCACTGAACAAGACACACAAGCTGAAACGTCAAGACTGGGCCAAGAAATAGCTCAAGACTGATTTTTCTAAGGTTTTATGGACTGATGAAATGAGAGTGAGTCTTGATGGGCCAGATGGCTGGATTGGTAAAGGGCAGAGAGCTCCAGTCCGACTCAGACACCAGCAAGGTGGAGGTGGAGTACTGGTTTGGGCTGGTATCATCAAAGATGAGCTTGTGGGGCCTTTTCGGGTTGAGGATGGAGTCAAGCTCAACTCCCAGTCCTACTGCCAGTTTCTGGAAGACACCTTCTTCAAGCAGTGGTACAGGAAGAAGTCTGCAAGGTAAGAAAAACATGATTTTCATGCAGGACAATGCTCCATCACACGCGTCCAAGTACTCCACAGCGTGGCTGGCAAGAAAGGGTATAAAAGAAGAAAATCTAATGACATGGCCTCCTTGTTCACCTGATCTGAACCCCATTGAGAACCTGTGGTCCATCATCAAATGTGAGATTTACAAGGAGGGGAAACAGTCCACCTCTCTGAACAGTGTCTGGGAGGCTGTGGTTGCTGCTGCACGCAATGTTGATGGTGAACAAAACACTGACAGAATCCATGGATGGCGGCTTCTGAGTGTCCTTGCAAAGAAAGGTGGCTATATTGTCACTGATTTGTTTTTGTTTTGTTTTTGAATGTCAGAAATGTATATTTGTGAATGTTGAGATGTTATATTGGTTTCACTGGTAAAAATAAATAATTGAAATGGGTATATATTAGTTTTTTGTTAAGTTGCCTAATAATTATGCACAGTAATAGTCACCTGCACACACAGATATCCCCCTAAAATAGCTAAAACTAAAAACAAACTAAAAACTACTTCCAAAAATATTCAGCTTTGATATTAATGAGTTTTTTGGGTTCATTGAGAACATGGTTGTTGTTCAATAATAAAATTAATCCTCAAAAATACAACTTGCCTAATAATTCTGCACTCCCTGTATATACACTACAGAGGACAGTATACGGTATATATATACACACACACACACACACACACGCACTATACACCCTATAGTCCTCCATATATACACTATACAGCCCTATAGTCCTCCATATATACACTATACAGCCCTATAGTCCTCCATATATACACTATACAGCCCTATAGTAATATACACACTATACAGCCCTATAGTCCTCCATATATACACTATACAGCCCTATAGTCCTATATATACACACTATACAGCCCTATATATATATATATATATATATATACACACACTATACAGCCCTATATATATATATACACACTATACACCCTATAGTCCTCCATATATACACACTATACAGCCCTATAGTCCTATATATACACACTATATAGCCCTATAGTCCTCCATATATACACTATACAGCCCTATAGTCCTATATATACACACTATACAGCCCTATATATATACACACACACACTATACACCCCTATAACACCCCATATATACACTATACAGTCCCATAACACCCCATATATACACTATACAGTCCCATAACACCCCATATATACACTATACAGCCCTATAGTCCTCCATATATACACTATACAGCCCTATAGTCCTATATATACACACACTATACAGCCCTATATATATATATATATATATATATATATATACATACACACACACACATACACCCTATAGTCCTCCATATATACACTATACAGTCCTATAACACCCCATATATACACTATACAGTCCCATAACACCCCATATATACACACTACACAGTCCCATAACCCATATATACACTATACAGTCCTATAACCCATATATACACTATACAACCATATAACACCCCATATATACACTATGCAGCCCTATAACACCCCATATATACACTATACAGTCCCATAACACCCCATATATACACTATACAGTCCTATAACCCATGTATACACTATACAACCCTATAACACCCCATATATACACTATGCAGCCCTATAACACCCCATATATACACTATACAGCCCTATAACACCCCATGTATACACTATACAGTCATATAATCCATATATACACTATACAACCCTATAACACCCCATATATACACTATGCAGCCCTATAACACCCCATATATACACTATACAGCCCTATAACACCCCATGTATACACTATACAGTCCTATAATCCATATATACACTGTTAGCAAAAATCCTTGCACCGGCCCTGACTACACTACAGCAGCCGGCACTACAACAGATACTACAACAGCCGGCACTACAACAGAAACTACAACAGCCGGAACTACAACAGATACTACAACAGCCGGAACTACAACAGATGGCACTACAACAGATACTACAACAGCCGGCACTACAACAGATACGACAACAGCCGGCACTACAACAGATACGACAACAGCCGGCACTACAACAGATACTACAACAGCCCTCAGTACACTACAACAGATACTACAACAGCCCTCAGTACACTACAACAGATACGACAACAGCCCTCAGTACACTACAACAGATACGACAACAGCCGGCACTACAACAGATACGACAACAGCCGGCACTACAACAGATACGACAACAGCCGGCACTACAACAGATACGACAACAGCCGGCACTACAACAGATATGACAACAGCCGGCACTACAACAGATGGCACTACAACAGATACTACAACAGCCGGCACTACAACAGATACTACAACAGCCGGCACTACAACAGATACGACAACAGCCGGCACTACAACAGATACTACAACAGCCCTCAGTACACTACAACAGATACTACAACAGCCCTCAGTACACTACAACAGATACTACAACAGCCCTCAGTACACTACAACAGATACGACAACAGCCCTCAGTACACTACAACAGATACGACAACAGCCCTCAGTACACTACAACAGATACGACAACAGCCGGCACTACAACAGATACGACAACAGCCGGCACTACAACAGATACGACAACAGCCGGCACTACAACAGATATGACAACAGCCGGCACTACAACAGATACGACAACAGCCCTTAGTACACTACAACAGCTTGCACTACACTACAGTATACAGCAGCTTCACCACTGCAATCGATATCAGATGACTTTTCCTGGAAAACACAGATTTGTACATGTGGCGACTCTTCAAATCCATCATCCAGGCAGTTTCTCCCTGGAAAGCAGGGACACTCGTGTTAGAGAATGAGAACTCTATTATTTAGATTTGATAGAGATTTTTGGATGCCAGGTGAAGCCTGTCCGTGTTTTTCGCCGTCACAGACTATACATAAGAATATTGTGATTTCTATCCTGCCGCACGGTGTAGGAGGCTTCCGATGACTGCCTGTGTCTGTTCCTTTCTCTTAAATAACCTGCACTTAGCGATGAAGATAAAACCAACAAATCTGAGACAAACATCTCTTTGAACCAGAAAATGAGAGAAGATTGTAATCTTAGCGCAATGATCTGCAGGAATTAATCATGGGGTGGCTCCACTAGTCCATGGGGATGGGATGGTGCTCAGTGTGAACTCCACACACCAGTTATTGTGACAGAATAGTTATGGAAGATATGGACTGCTTAAACATTTCATTGTATTAAATTCAAATATTATAATGGTCCACGGGTCATAATGGATAAAAACGTCATAAATCGAAAAAATTCATACAAGATACGTAAATTGTACAGAAAATAAAACACAAAATAATTAACCCCCTCCGCTCCCCTAGCTTAAACCCCCTTCATGACCAGGCCACTTTTTACACTTCGGCACTACACTACCTTCACCGTTTATCGCTCGGTCATACAACTTACCACCCAAATGAATGTTACCTCCTTTTCTTCTCACTAATAGAGCTTTCATTTGGTGGTATTTCATTGCTGCTGACATTTTAACTTTTTTTGTTATTAATCAAAATTTACCCAAATTTTTGCAACTTTCAGTTGTAAATTTTTTTTTAAAAAACGACATCCATATACGGTATACATTTTTCTCTAAATGTATTGTTCTACATGTCTTTGATAAAAAAAATGTTTAGGTAAAAAAAAAAAAAAATGGTTTGGGTAAAGAGCGTTTACAAACTATGGTACAAAAATGTGAATTTCCGCTTTTTGAAGCAGCTCTGACTTTCTGAGCACCTGTCATGTTTCCTGAGGTTCTACAATGCCCAGACAGTAGAAACACCCCACAAATGACCCCATTTCGGAAAGAAGACACCCTAAGGTATTCGCTGATGGGCATAGTGAGTTCATAGACGTTTTTATTTTTTGTCACAAGTTAGTGGAAAATTATGAATTATTATTATTTTTTTTTCTTACAAAGGCAGTATAACTACCCCACAAGTTAGCCCATTTTGGAAAGAAGACACCCCAAGGTATTCAATGAGGAGCATGGAGAGTTCATAGAAAAAAAAAAATTGGGGCACAAGTTAGCGGAAATTGATTTTATTTTATTTTTCTCACAAAGTCTCGCCTTCCGCTAACTTGGGACAAAAATTTCAATCTTTCATGGACTCAATATGCCCCTCAGCGAATACCTTGGGGTGTCTTCTTTCCAAAATGGGGTCAGTTGTGGGGTGTTTGTACTGCCCTGGCATTTGAGGGTCTCCGCAATCATTACATGTATGGCCAGCATTAGGAGTTTCTGCTATTTTTATCCTTATATTGAGCATACAGGTAATGAGATTTTTTTTTCCGTTCAGCCTCTGGGCTGAAAGAAAAAAAATGAACGGCACAGATTTCTTCATTCGCATCGATCAATGTGGATGAAAAAATCTCTGCCAAAAAAAAAAAAAAAAGGAGGGGAAAGGCGTCTGCCAGGACATAGGAGCTCCGCCCAACATCCATACCCACTTAGCTCGTATGCCCTGGCAAACCCGATTTCTCCATTCACATCAATCGATGTGGATGAATAAATCATTGCCGGGATTTTTTAATATATTTTTTTTATATATACAAAGTGTTTGCCAAAGCATATGAACACCGCCACCTCCTCAGCTCATATGACTCGGCAAACGTATCTTTTACTGCAGAGGAGAAATCTCGTCTTGCAGCGCCGCATACACCGACTTGTGTGTAATCTGACAGCAGCGCAATGCTTCTGTCAGAATGCACATCAGTGCTGCAGCTAGTCGATCGGTTGGTCCACCTGGAAGGTAAAAAAAACAAAACAAAAAAGAAAAGACTAGGCCGCAACGCAATAAATGTATTAACTTTATAATAACTTTTGAACAGAACAAATAAACTATTTAACTTTTTGAACAGAACGTTTCGGGGTGGCGGTCGGTTTGAGGTACCAGCAACGACACTGGGGAAATGTCGCTCGTGTAGACGGCTAACTACACTGGTGGATGGGGCCACGGAACCTCCTGGATACGGGAGGTTCTCGATGATCTCTTCCTGAAATTTGAGGAAGGATCCTGTTCTCCCAGCCTTACTGTAGAGAACAAAACTATTATATACAGCCAATTGAATCAAATATACAGACACCTTCTTATACCAGCGTCTGGTCCTACAGTAAAGTAGATAAGGAGCCAACATCTGGTCATTGAAGTCCACCCCTCCCATGAGCGAATTATAGTCGTGGACACAGAGGGGCTTTTCAATGACACGGGTTGCTCGCTCAATTTGTATTGTCGTGTCTGCGTGAATGGAGGAGAGCATGTAAACGTCATGCTTGTCTCTCCATTTCACCGCGAGCAGTTCTTCGTTACACAGTGCGGCCCTCTCCCCCCTTGCAAGACGGGTGGTAACGAGCCGTTGGGGGAAGCCCCGGCGACTAGGTCGCGCGGTGCCACAGCAGCCAATCTGTTCTAGAAACAAATGCCTTAAGAGGGCCACACTTGTGTAGGAATTGTCCACATAAAGATGGTACCCCTTGCCAAATAAGGGTGACACCAAGTCTCAGACTGTCTTCCCACTGCTCCCCAGGTAGTCAGGGCAACCGACCGGCTCCAGGGTCTGATCTTTTCCCTCATAGATCCGAAATTTGTGGGTATAGCCTGTGGCCCTTTCACAGAGCTTATACAATTTGACCCCATACCGGGCGCGCTTGCTTGGGATGTATTGTTTGAAGCCAAGGGGCCCGGTAAAATGTATTAGGGACTCGTCTACGCAAATTTCTGGTTGAAGTGGTCTATGAGGGGCTGAATTTTGTGGAGCCGGTCAAAGCTGGGTGGCCTCTGGGACGGGAGGCGGTGTTGTCGCTAAAGTGCAGGAAACGCAGGATGGCCTCAAATCGTGTCCTGGACATGGCAGCAGAGAACATGGGCATGTGATGAATTGGGTTCGTGGACCAATATGACCGCGATTCATGCTTTTTGGTTAAGCCCATGTTGAGGAGAAGGCCCAGAAATTTTTTTAATTCGGAAACTTGGACTGGTTTCCACCGGAAAGACTGGGCATAAGAGCTTCCCAGGTTGGCGGCTATAAATTCAGTGGCATATCGGTTTGTTTTTGCCACGACTAAGTCCAAGAGCTCCGCAGTCAAGAACAGCTAAAAAAATCCCAGGGCCGAACCGATCTGAGCTGTCTCAACCCGAACTCCAGACTGGGCGGTGAAAGGGGGAACTACTGGTGCGGCTGAAGTTGGGGACTGCCAATTAGGGTTTGCCAGCACCTCAGGGATTCTAGGGGCTCTACGGGCCGTCTGTGCGGGGTAACTATTGCACGTGCCACCGTACCAGCTTCAACTGCCCTTCTGGTGCTCGCCACTTCACCATGTTGTACGGCCAGGGCCGTTTAAAGGATTTTGGGGGCCCCAAGCAAAATAGACATGGAGGCCCCCCCCTCCCACTGACAGCCGCTAGCGACTTTTCCCTCTGGCAGGGCGACCTGTCAATCAGGTGACGTCACAATACGCCTGTTGTAACTGTAAACACAGCGCTCCTGTCCGTGCCCCGGTCAGTCCCTCATCCCTTCACCTACCGTTCCCTCCGGGCTCTGTTGCCCCTGCACATGCCGGGCCACCTACCTGCAGTGCAGACCTCATCCCACTAGAACCTATCAATACAAGACAATTCATTGAGAAGCGCCGGGCAGGTGACGTCATGTCCCCAGTAGCAGCGCCTCGTCCAATGTGCTTGCGAGCTGGGGGAAGACAAGTGGATATTAACCCCTCCGCTGCTGGCAGAGATGAAGAAGGGGGGGGTTGCCCGTTAAACCGGCTGCAACAGCACCTATTATAAAAGGTGCCGTTCCCCGGAGACCGGGATGGAGATCACAGGTACCGGAGCCCGGCTCCGCTCTCAGCCCGTGCACACAGCGGACTGCGGCAGCTTAGCTCAGGCAGTGCCCGGCGCTATGTACACAGAGCAGAGAGTGGCGGCGGGATGACACTTACTGGGGGGAAGCCCAATGATAGGGAGCCGGCTGTCCAATGGTAACATCCAGTGCCCCGAGTCTGTCCTCGTTCTCCGGGCAGACGCAGCTCGCCGCCGACTGCCGTGGTAACCAGGAGTGCTGCAGCCGCCTGAGGCTCTCTATAGAGTGCTCAGGCGGCTGCAGCCTTAAAGGAAGCAAAGCAAGCACTGGGGCTTGGGGCCCTGGGCCAGCTCGGGGCCCCAAGCAATTGCTTGTTTTGCCTGTCTGTTAGCGACGGGCCTGTGTACGGCAGTGCTGGTACTAGGTCCAGGGAGGGCTGCGCTGCTGGTGTATGCCTCACCACGTAATCCGACAGCACCAGCCCCACTCTGCTGCTCTTGAAGCGGATCCTGCACAACCTGCGGTCTAGCGACACGGGGCCGGGTACGCCTGGTGGTATCAGGGACCTCAGCCTCCTCGTCCGAACTTTGGGTCAGAGAGCCACTGCTTTCTACAGGTTCGTATTCTGACCCGCTGGATTCATCAGATGAGGGTTCCCACTCCTCATCCGACTGGGTCAGAAGCCTGTAGGCCTCTTCAGAAGAATACCCCCTGTTTGACATGTGGGCAACTAAATTTAGGGGTATTCCCTGAGACTACCCAAGAAAAAAAGCAAGCCTGTCTTACAAATGGGAGGCTAGCGAAGTACCGGAGGCCGCTGCGGTTGATAAATATCAAAACTGATTTTTTTATTGCCGCAGCGCGTGTAAAGTGAATGTGCAGTGATCAAAAAATATATATTTTTTGTCACTGCGGTGGGGCGGGCGTGGGCGAACGCACGTGCGGGCGACCGATCAGGCCTGATCGGGCAAACACTGCGTTTTGGGTGGAGGGCGAACTAATAGTTTTGATCACTTCCAGATACTATAAAAGTACAAATGCTTATTAGCGATACGCTAATCAGAGATTCAGTGACTGCGGTGCGGTGGGCTGGGCGCTAACCGATCCCTAAACTACCTAACCAAGGGGCCTAAACTATCCTAAAACCTAACCGTCAATACCAGTGAAAAAAAAAAAGTGACAGTTTACACTGATTCCCTTTCACTAGGTTATTGGCAGGGGCGATCAAGGGGTTAATTGGGGTGCAGGGGGTGATCTGGGGCTAAGTGTGGTGTTGGTGCTCCTCACTGTGATGTCTGCTCCTCTGCTGGGACCAACCGACCAAAAGGACCAGCAGAGGAGCAGGCAGCCTAGAATGTGTTACATGGCTTCTCATTCGATTTTTTGAAAGTCATCAGCCTGCCAGCAACTAAATAGTCTTAACTTTTCCCCAAAATCTCACGTCTCGCGAGACGACGCCCCGGCGCGTCCACTCGGAATAACAGGGCCGCCACAAAGACGCAATCCTGCGTACAGCGGTCCTGAGGAGGTTAAAACATCAATAATTAAAACATCACTAAAGTCCACTGAGGAAGAAGTCAGAACTCATAAGACTTCGAAACGCGTCTGGGAGGAATGTGGACCCTCTAATACCACCATTTCTGCGTATGCTGGAGACCACCTGGACTTGTGCCTCTTTCCCATCTGCTGGTTGTACCCGTGTCTGCCAAAGAACTCCCCGGAGCTATGCTGGGCCATTCTACTTTGATCGGAACACCCCAGGATTCGAGCACGAGAGACGCTGACGCAGCGGAGATCAGAGGGAAAAGGCGCACTTCGCTTTGGAGGGAGGGAGTAGTACAAATAGGTGGGACGCCACCAAAGAGCTGGAACCCCGAACAAGTCACTTGTGAATTATTACACAGAGTTTCTATTACGAAATATTGACTTTGTGAGCCGCTCGAATATATGGTGTTGGACCAACACAACACCTGTAACTCCAATAATCGCACCGAAACTACCTTCTGGTTTCCGTGCAAATTACACAAACGTATTTCAACATGTTCATCGGCGATCGCTGATGTCGAATATCGAAGATCCGGCCTGGACGATCATTACATTTACAGTTAACCAGAGTATGTTGTGGCGGACATACCGATTGCGGTTATCGAATATATGGAGATGATTTCCACAATATTCGACGATCAGATCACATTGCGGTGGACATACCGATTGCGGCCTCAGCGATCTACACAGTGAATCGGCATTTTAGTGAGGTTTTAATTATTTTGTGTTTTATTTTCTGTACAAATGACATATCTTGTATGATTATTTTAGATTTATGACGTTTTTATCCATTATGACCCGTGGACCATTAGAATATTTGAATTTAATACAATGAAATGTTTAAGCAGTCCGCCAGATATACGAGAGCCATATCTTCCATAACTATTCTTTCACGGGAATTAATCGTCGCTGCAGAAACGGGACAATAATCAGAACATATAAAGGTTTGCTTCTATTATTACAGTGAGGGTAAGAGAGACGACGACAGGGTCCACTTACCTGAAAAGACCGTTTCATTGCCCCTGGCGTGTTTCGTTTTGCCACAGGTGACTGTGTAAGAATCCTGCAGACCTAATAAAGGGGGAAATGTAAATCCATAAGATAGTTCTTTTAATCTCCAGAAACTATGGAGCTGAGTTACATCCTGCATTATACTCCAGAGCTGCACTCACTATTCTGCTGGTGCAGTCACTGTGTACATACATTACTTATCCTGTACTGACCCTGAGTTACATCCTGCATTATACTCCAGAGCTGCACTCACTATTCTGCTGGTGCAGTCACTGTGTACATACATTACTTATCCTGTACTGATCCTGAGTTACATCCTGTATTATACTCCAGAGCTGCACTCACTATTCTGCTGGTGCAGTCACTGTGTACATACATTACTTATCCTGTACTGATCCTGAGTTACATCCTGTATTATACTCCAGAGCTGCACTCACTATTCTGCTGGTGCAGTCACTGTGTACATACATTACTTATCCTGTACTGATCCTGAGTTACATCCTGTATTATACTCCAGAGCTGCACTCACTATTCTGCTGGTGCAGTCACTGTGCACATACATTACTTATCCTGTACTGATCCTGAGTTACATCCTGTATTATACTCCAGAGCTGCACTCACTATTCTGCTGGTGCAGTCGCTGTGTACATACATTACTTATCCTGTACTGATCCTGAGTTACATCCTGTATTATACTCCAGAGCTGCACTCGCTATTCTGCTGGTGCAGTCACTGTGTACATACATTACTTATCCTGTACTGACCCTGAGTTACATCCTGTATTATACTCCAGAGCTGCACTCACTATTCTGCCGGTGCAGTCACTGTGTACATACATTACTTATCCTGTACTGATCCTGAGTTACATCCTGTATTATACTCCAGAGCTGCACTCACTATTCTGCTGGTGCAGTCACTGTGTACATACATTACTTATCCTGTACTGATTCTCAGTTACATCCTGTATTATACTCCAGAGCTGCACTCACTATTCTGCAGGTGCAGTCACTGTGTACATACATTACTTATCCTGTACTGATCCTGAGTTACATCCTGTATTATACCCCAGAGCTGCACTCACTATTCTGCCGGTGCAGTCACTGTGTACATACATTACTTATCCTGTACTGATCCTGAGTTACATCCTGTATTATACCCCAGAGCTGCACTCACTATTCTGCTGGTGCAGTCACTGTGTACATACATTACTTATCCTGTACTGATCCTGAGTTACATCCTGTATTATACTCCAGAGCTGCACTCACTATTCTGCAGGTGCAGTCACTGTGTACATACATTACTTATCCTGTACTGATCCTGAGTTACAATCCTGTATTATACTCCAGAGCTGCACTCACTATTCTGCTGGTTGCAGTCACTGTGTACATACATTACTTATCCTGTACTGATCTGAGTTACATCCTGTATTATACTCCAGAGCTGCACTCACTATTCTGCTGGTGCAGTCACTGTGTACATACATTACTTATCCTGTACTGATCCTGAGTTACATCCTGTATTATACTCCAGAGCTGCACTCACTATTCTGCTGGTGCAGTCACTGTGGTACATACATTACTTAATCCTGTACTGATCCTGAGTTACATCCTGTATTATACTCCAGAGCTGCACCTCCTATTCTGCTGGTGCAGTCACTGTGTACATACATTACTTATCCTGTACTGACCTGAGTTACATCCTGTATTATACTCCAGAGCTGCACTCACTATTCTGCTGGTGCAGTCACTGTGTACATACATTACTTATCCTGTACTGATCCTGAGTTACATCCTGTATTATACTCCAGAGCTGCACTCACTATTCTGCTGGTGCAGTCACTGTGTACATACATTACTTATCCTGTACTGATCCTGAGTTACATCCTGTATTATACTCCAGAGCTGCACTCACTATTCTGCCTGGTGCAGTCACTGTGTACATACAGTACTTATCCTGTACTGATCCTGAGTTACATCCTGTATTATACTCCAGAGCTGCACTCACTATTCTGCTGGTTGCAGTCACTGGTAATACAGTACTTATCCTGTACTGATCCTGAGTTACATCCTGTATTATACTCCAGAGCTGCACTCACTATTCTGCTGGTGCAGTCACTGTGTACATACATTACTTATCCTGTACTGATCCTGAGTTACATCCTGTATTATACTCCAGAGCTGCACTCACTATTCTGCTGGTGCAGTCACTGTGTACATACATTACTTATCCTGTACTGATCCTGAGTTACATCCTGTATTATACTCCAGAGCTGCACTCACTATTCTGCAGGTGCAGTCACTGTGTACATACATTACTTATCCTGTACTGATCCTGAGTTACATCCTGTATTATCCCCAGAGCTGCACTCACTATTCTGCTGGTGCAGTCACTGTGTACATACATTACTTATCCTGTACTGATCCTGAGTTACATCCTGTATTATACTCCAGAGCTGCACTCACTATTCTGCTGGTGCAGTCACTGTGTACATACATTACTTATCCTGTACTGATCCTGAGTTACATCCTGTATTATACTCCAGAGCTGCACTCACTATTCTGCTGGTGCAGTCACTGTGTACATACATTACTTATCCTGTACTGATCCTGAGTTACATCCTGTATTATACTCCAGAGCTGCACTCACTATTCTGCTGGTGCAGTCACTGTGTACATACATTACTTATCCTGTACTGATCCTGAGTTACATCCGTATTATACTCCAGAGCTGCAACTCACTATTCTGCAGGTGGCAGTCACTGTGTACATTACATTACTTATCCTGTACCTGATCCTGAGTTACATCCTGTATTATACCCAGAGCTGCACTCACTATTCTGCTGGTGCAGTCACTGTGTACATACATTACTTATCCTGTACTGATCCTGAGTTACATCCTGTATTATACTCCAGAGCTTGCACTCACTATTCTGCTGGTGCAGTCACTGTGTACATACATTAACCTTATCCTGTACTGATCCTGAGTTACATCCTGTATTATACTCCAGAGCTGCACTCACTATTCTGCTGGTGCAGTCACTGTTGCCATACATTACTTATCCTGTACTGATCCTGAGTTACATCCTGTATATACTCCGAGCTGCACTCACTATTCTGCTGGTGCAGTCCCACTGTGCTACAACATTACTTATCCTGTACTGATCCTGAGTTACATCCTGTATTATACTCCAGAGCTGCACTCATGATGTGACTAACTCCCTGTAACATAGCAATTAAAGGTACGACTCCAGTAAACCCCTACACCTCCTTAATCCCAGGCAGCTGAGATCTATGGTGCTGTTGGAGGAGCTGCCTGTGACATAGAGGGAACCTACTGGATCACTCACCAGGAATGTTGTAGACGTGGGACCGGCAGTTTATCAGGCAGCGCTCGCTTCCACCATGCTTTATACATTGTAGCACAGCCTTTTGGGGCGTAGAGTCCGACATGAGGCTCTCCACCTCTGAGCAAGATAAAAGCACAGATCTGAATGGAGAATGTACAATACTGGGGTATAAAGCGCTACCAGTAAAGCCAGTACAGACACCGTTTTACCCAGTCACTACCAGTTATTAAGGAGTACAAGGTCTAACAATAATAAGAAATGTAATAAAAAGGAGGAAACACGGACACAACATGATAGTATGAGAATATACAGAAGAATGGACGGTCTGATCGGTGGTGGTCTGACTGCTGGGGCCCCC
>NW_025334126.1:110920-171888 GCF_014858855.1 Bufo gargarizans | reverse complement strand
CCATGCACATAGACATATACCCCTACAGTCTACTGCAGAGTGCAGGCCATGCACTAGACTAACCCCTACAGTCTACTGCAGAGTGCAGGCCATGCCCATAGACATAGACCCCTACAGTCTAGCAGAGCACAGGCCATGCAAAGACGTATACCCCTACAGGTCTACTGCAGAGCGCAGGCCATGCACATAGACATATACCCCTACAGTCTACTGCAGAGTGCAGGCCTGCACATAGACATATACCCCACAGTCTACTGCAGAGTGCAGGCCATGCACATAGACATATACCCCTACAGTCTACTGCAGAGTGCAGGCCATGCACATAACATATACCCCTACAGTCTACTGCAGAGTGCAGGCCATGCACATAGAATATACCCCTACAGTCTACTGCAGAGTGCAGGCCATGCACATAGACATATACCCCTACAGGTCTACTGCTGAGTGCAGGCATGCACATAGACATATACCCCTACAGTCTACTGCAGAGTGCAGGCCATGCACATAGACATATACCCCTACAGTCTACTGCAGAGCGCAGGCCATGCACATAGACATATACCCTACAGTCTATGCAGAGCGCAGGCCATGCACTAGACATTATACCCCTACAGTCTACTGCAGAGTGCAGGCCATGCACATAGACAATACCCCTACAGTCTACTGCAGAGCCCAGGCCATGCACATAGACAATACCCCTACAGTCTACTGCAGAGTGCAGGCCATGCACATAGAACGTATAACCCTACAGTCTACTGCGAGAGCAGACCATGCACATAGACATATACACCTAAGTCTACTGCAGAGTGCAGGCCATGCACATAGACGTATACCCCTACAGTCTACTGCAGAGCGCAGGCCATGCACATAGACATATACCCCTACAGGTCTACTGCAGAGTGCAGGCCCATGCACATAGACGTATACCCCTACATCTACTGCGGAGGAGCAGACCATGCACATAGACATTACACCTACAGTCTACTGCAGAGTGACGGCCATAGCACATAGACGTATACCCCTACAGTCTACTGCAAAGCGCAGGCCATGCACATAGACATATAACCCCTACAGTCTACTGCAGAGTGCAGGCCATGCACATAGACATATACCCTACAGTCTACTGCAGAGTGCAGGCGATGCACATAGACATATACCCCTACAGTCTACTGCAGAGTGCAGGCCATGGCCACAATAGACAATAACCCCTACAGTCTACTGCACATAGACATATACCCCTACAGTCTACTGCAGAGTGCAGGCCATGCACATAGACATATACCCCTACAGCCTACTGCAGAGTGCAGGCCATGCACATAGACATATACCCCTACAGTGTACTGCAGAGTGCAGGGCCATGCACATAGACATACCCTACAGTCTACTGCAGAGCGCAGCCATGCACATAGCATATACCCCTACAGTGTACTGCAGAGTGCAGGCCATGCACATAGACATATACCCTACACTCTACTGCAGAGTGCAGGCCATGCCATAGACATATACCCCTACAGTTACTGCAGAGTGCAGGCCATGCACATAGACATATACCTCTACAGTCTACTGCAGAGTGCAGGCCATGCACATAGACATATACCCCTACAGTCTACGCAGAGTGCAGGCCATGCACATAGACATATACCCCTACAGTCTACTGCAGATTGCAGGCCATGAATAGACATATACCCCTACAGTCTACTGCGGAGTGCAGGCCATGCACATAGAATATACCCTACAGCCTACTGCAGAGGCAGGCCATGCACATAGACATATACCCCTACAGTCTACTGCAGAGTGCAGGCCATGCACATAGACTAACCCCTACAGTCTACTGCAGAGTGCAGGCCTGCACATAGACGTATACCCCTACAGTCTACTGCAGAGGTGCAGGCCATGCACATAGACATATACCCCTACAGTCTACTGCGAGTGCAGGCCATGCACATAGACATATACCCCTACAGTTACTGCAGAGTGCAGGCCATGCACATAGACATATACCCCTACAGTGTACTGCAGAGTGCAGGCCATGCACATAGACATATACCCCTACAGTCTACTGGAGTGCAGGCCATGCACATAGACATATACCCCTACAGTGTACTGCGGAGTGCAGGCCATGCACAAGACATATACCCCTACAGTCTACTGCAGAGTGGCATGCACATAGACATATAACCCCTACAGTCTACTGCAGAGTGCAGGCCATGCACATAGACATATACCCCTACAGTCTACTGCAGAGGCAGGACCATGCACATAGACATATACCCCTCAGTCTACTGCAGAGTCGCCAGGCCATGCACATAGACGTATACCCCTACAGGCTAACTGCAGAGTGGCAGGCCATGCACATAAGACATATACCACCTACAGTCTACTGCAGAGAACAGGTCCAGTGCACATCAGACTATACCCCTAACAGTCTACTGCAAAGCGCAAGGCCATGGCACATAGACATATACGCCCTACAGTCTACTGCAGAGTGCAGGCCATGCACATAGAACAGATACCCCCACAGTCTACTGCAGAGTGCAGGCCATGCACATAGTACATATACCCCTAAGCAGTCTACTGCAGAGTGCAGGCCATGCACATAGACATATACCCCTACAGTCTACTGCAGAGTGCAGGCCATGCACATAGACATATACCCCTACAGTCTAACTGCAGAGTGCAGGCCATGCACATAGACATATACCCCACAGTCTACTGCGGAGTGCAGGCCATGCACATAGACATCTACCCCTACAGTCTCTGCGGAGTGCAGGCCATGCACATAGACATATACCCCTACAGTCTACGGCAGAGTGCAGCCATGCACATAGACATATACCCCTACACTCTACTGCAGGCCATGCACATAGACATATACCCCTACAGTCTACTGCTGAGTGCAGGCCATGCACATAGACATATATCCCCTACAGTCTACTGCAGGAGTGGCAGGCCATGCACTAGACATATACCCCTACAGTCTACTGCAGATTGCAGGCCATGCACAAGACATATTACCCCTACAGTCTACTGCAGAGTGCAGGCCATGCACATAGACATATACCCCTACAGTCTACTGCAGAGCGCAGGCCATGCACATAGACATATACCCCTACAGTCTACTTGCAGAGTGCAGGCCATGCACATAGACATATACCCCTACAGTCTACTGCAGAGTGCAGGCCATGCACATAGACATATACCCTACAGTCTACTGCAGAGTGCAGGCCATGCACATAGACGTATACCCCTACAGTCTTACTGCGGAGAGCAGACCATGCACATAGACATATACCCCTACAGTCTACTGCAGAGTGCAGGCCATGCACATAGACGTATACCCCTACAGTCTACTGCAGAGAGCGAGGCCATGCACATAGACATATACCCTACAGTCTACTGCAGAGTGCAGGCCATGCACAAGACGTATACCCCTACAGTCTACTGCGGAGAGCAGACCATGCACATAGACATATACACCTACAGTCTACTGCAGAGTGCAGGCCATGCACATAGACGTATACCCCTACAGTCTACTGCAAAGCGCAGGCCATGCACATAGACATATACCCCTACAGTCTACTGCAGAGTGCAGGCCATGCACATAGACATATACCCCTACAGTCTACTGCAGAGTGCAGGCGATGCACATAGACATATACCCCTACAGTCTACTGCAGAGTGCAGGCCATGCACATAGACATATACCCCTACAGTCTACTGCACATAGACATATACCCCTACAGTCTACTGCAGAGTGCAGGCCATGCACATAGACATATACCCCTACAGCCTACTGCAGAGTGCAGGCCATGCACATAGACATATACCCCTACAGTGTACTGCAGAGTGCAGGCCATGCACATAGACATATACCCCTACAGTCTACTGCAGAGCTGCAGGCCATGCACATAGACATATACCCCTACAGTGTACTGCAGGAGTGCAGGCCATGCACATAGACATATACCCCTACACTCTACTGCAGAGTGCAGGCCATGCACATAGACATATACCCCTACAGTCTACTGCAGAGTGCAGGCCATGCACATAGACATATACCCTCTACAGTCTACTGCAGGAGTGCAGGCCATGCACATAGACATATACCCCTACAGTCTACTGCAGAGTGCAGGCCATGCACATAGACATATACCCCTACAGTCTACTGCAGAGTGCAGGCCATGCACATTAGACATATACCCCTACAGTCTACTGCGGAGTGCAGGCCATGACATAGACATATACCCCTACAGTCTACTGCAGAGTGCAGGCCATGCACATAGACATATACCCCTACAGTGTACTGGCAGAGTGCAGGGCCATGCACATAGACATATACCCCTACAGTGCTACGCAGAGTGCAGGGCATGCACATAGACGTATACCCCTACAGTCTACTGCAGAGGGCGGCCATGCACATAGACATATACCCCTACAGTCTACTGCAGAGTGCAGGCCATGCACATAGACATATACCCCTACAGTCTACTGCACATAGACATATACCCCTACAGTCTACTGCAGAGTGCAGGCCATGCACATAGACATATACCCTACAGTCCTACGCAGAGTGCAGGCCATGCACATAGACATTACCCCTACCTCTACTGCAGAGCAGGCCATGCACATAGACATATACCTCAGCCTACTGCAGAGTGCAGGCCATGCACATAGACATATACCCCTACAGCTACTGCAGAGCGCAGGCCATGCACATAGACATATACCCCTACAGTCTACTGCAGACGCAGCCATGCACATAGACATATACCCCTACAGTCTACTGCAGAGGTGCGGCCATGCACTAGACATATACCCCTACAGTCTACTGCAGAGTGCAGACCATGCACATAGACATATACCCCTACAGTCTACTGCAGAGCGCAGGCCATGCACATAGACATATACCCCTACAGTCTACTGCAGAGTGCAGGCCATGCACATAGACATATACCCCTACAGTCTACTGCAGAGTGCAGGCCATGCACATAGACATATACCCCTACAGTCTACTGCGGAGTGCAGGCCATGCACATAGACATATACCCCTACAGTCTACTGCGGAGTGCAGGCCATGCACATAGACATATACCCCTACAGCCTACTGCGGAGTGCAGGCCATGCACATAGACATATACCCCTACAGTCTACCGCAGAGCGCAGACCATGCACATAGACATATACCCCTACAGTCTACTGCGGAGTGCAGGCCATGCACATAGACATATACCCTACATCCTACTGCGGAGTGCAGGCCATGCACATAGACATATACCCTACAGTCTACTGCAGAGTGCAGGCCATGCACTAGACATATACCCCTACAGTGCTACTGCAGAGCTGCAGGCCATGCACATAGACATATACCCCTACAGTCTACTGCAGAGCGCAGGCCATGCACATAGACGTATACCCCTACAGTCTACTGCCAGAGCGGCAGGCCATGCACATAGACATATACCCCTACAGTCTACTGCAGAGTGCAGTGCCATGCACATAGACATATACCCCTACAGTCTACTGCGGAGTGCAGGCCATGCACATAGACATATACCCCTACAGCCTACTGCGGAGTGCAGGCCATGCACATAGACATATACCCCTACAGTCTACCGCAGAGCGCAGACCATGCACATAGACATATACCCCCTACAGTCTACTGCGGAGTGCAGGCCATGCACATAGACATATACCCCTACAGTCTACTGCAGAGTGCAGGCCATGCACATAGACATATACCCCTACAGCCTACTGCGGAGTGCAGGCCATGCACATAGACATATACCCCTACAGTCTACTGCGGAGTGCAGGCCATGCACATAGACATATACCCCTACAGGTCTACTGCAGAGTGCAGGCCATGCACATAGACGTATACCCCTACAGTCTACTGCAGAGTGCAGGCCCATGCACATAGACATATACCCCTACAGTCTACTGCGGAGTGCAGACCATGCACATAGACATATACCCCTACAGTCTACTGCGGAGTGCAGACCATGCACATAGACATATACCCCTACAGTCTACTGCGGAGTGCAGGCCATGCACATAGACATATACCCTACAGTCTACTGCAGAGTGCAGGCCATGCACTTAGACATATACCCCTACAGTCTACTGCAGAGTGCAGGCCATGCACATAGACATATACCCCTACAGTCTACTGCAGAGTGCAGGCCATGCACATAGACATATACCCCTACAGTCTACTGCAGAGGGCAGGCCATGCACATAGACATATACCCCTACAGTCTACTGCAGAGTGCAGGCCATGCACATAGACATATAGCCCTACAGTCTACTGCACATAGACTATACCCCCTACAGTCTACTGCAGAGTGCAGGCCATGCACATAGACATATACCCCTACAGTCTACTGCAGAGTGCAGGCCATGCACATAGACATATACCCCTACAGCCTACTGCAGAGTGCAGGCCATGCACATAGACATTTACCCCTACACTCTACTGCAGAGCGCAGGCCATGCACATAGACATATACCCCTACAATCTACTGCAGAGTGCAGGCCATGCACATAGACATATACCCCTACAGTCTACTGCAGAGCGCAGGCCATGCACATAGACATATACCCCTACAGTCTACTGCAGAGCGCAGGCCATGCACATAGACGTATACCCCTACAGTCTACTGCAGAGTGCAGGCCATGCACATAGACATATACCCCTACAGTCTACTGCAGAGTGCAGGCCATGCACATAGACGTATACCCCTACAGTCTACTGCAGAGGGCAGGCCATGCACATAGACATATACCCCTACAGTCTACTGCAGAGCGCAGGCCATGCACATAGACATATACCCCTACAGTCTACTGCAGAGTGCAGGCCATGCACATAGACGTATACCCCTACAGTCTACTGCAGAGCGCAGGCCATGCACATAGACATATACCCCTACAGTCTACTGCAGAGCGCAGGCCATGAACATAGACATATACCCCTACAGTCTACTGCGGAGTGCAGGCCATGCACATAGACGTATACCCCTACAGTCTACTGCAGAGCGCAGGCCATGCACATAGACATATACCCCTACACTCTACTGCAGAGCGCAGGCCATGCACATAGACATATACCCCTACAGTCTACTGCAGAGTGCAGGCCATGCACATAGACGTATACCCCTACAGTCTACTGCGGAGAGCAGGCCATGCACATAGACATATACCCCTACAGTCTACTGCAGAGTGCAGGCCATGCACATAGACGTATACCCCTACAGTCTAGTGCAGAGCGCAGGCCATGCACATAGACATATACCCCTACACTCTACTGCAGAGCGCAGGCCATGCACATAGACATATACCCCTACAGTCTACTGCAGAGTGCAGGCCATGCACATAGACGTATACCCCTACAGTCTACTGCAGAGTGCAGGCCATGCACATAGACATATACCCCTACAGTCTACTGCAGAGTGCAGGCCATGCACATAGACATATACCCCTACAGTCTACTGCGGAGAGCAGACCATGCACATAGACATATACACCTACAGTCTACTGCAGAGTGCAGGCCATGCACATAGACGTATACCCCTACAGTCTACTGCAGAGGGCAGGCCATGCACATAGACATATACCCCTACAGTCTACTGCAGAGCGCAGGCCATGCACATAGACATATACCCCTACAGTCTACTGCAGAGTGCAGGCCATGCACATAGACGTATACCCCTACAGTCTACTGCGGAGAGCAGACCATGCACATAGACATATACACCTACAGTCTACTGCAGAGTGCAGGCCATGCACATAGACGTATACCCCTACAGTCTACTGCAGAGCGCAGGCCATGCACATAGACATATACCCCTACACTCTACTGCAGAGCGCAGGCCATGCACATAGACATATACCCCTACAGTCTACTGCAGAGTGCAGGCCATGCACATAGACATATACCCCTACAGTCTACTGCAGAGTGCAGGCCATGCACATAGACATATACCCCTACAGTCTACTGCAGAGTGCAGGCCATGCACATAGACGTATACCCCTACAGTCTACTGCGGAGAGCAGACCATGCACATAGACATATACACCTACAGTCTACCGCAGAGTGCAGGCCATGCACATAGACGTATACCCCTACAGTCTACTGCAGAGCGCAGGCCATGCACATAGACATATACCCCTGCAGTCTACTGCAGAGTGCAGGCCATGCACATAGACATATACCCCTACAGTCTACTGCACATAGACATATACCCCTACAGTCTACTGCAGAGTGCAGGCCATGCACATAGAACATATACCCCTACAGCCTACTGCAGAGTGCAGGCCATGCACATAGACATATACCCCTACACTCTACTGCAGAGTGCAGGCCATGCACATAGACATATACCCCTACAGTCTACTGCAGAGTGCAGGCCATGCACATAGACATATACCTCTACAGTCTACTGCAGAGTGCAGGCCATGCACATAGACATATACCCCTACAGTCTACTGCAGAGTGCAGGCCATGCACATAGACATATACCCCTACAGTCTACTGCAGAGTGCAGCCATGCACATAGACATATACCCCTACAGCCTACTGCAGAGTGCAGGCCATGCACATAGACATATACCCCTACAGTCTACTGCGGAGTGCAGGCCATGCACATAGACATATACCCTACAGCTACTGCAGAGTGCAGGCCATGCACATAGACATATACCCCTACAGTCTACTGCAGAGTGCAGGCCATGCACATAGACATATACCCCTACAGTCTACTGCAGAGTGCAGGCCATGCACATAGACGTATACCCCTACAGTCTACTGCAGAGGGCAGAGCCATGCACATAGACATACTACCCCTACAGTCTACTGCAGAGTGCAGGCCATGCACATAGACATATACCCCTACAGTCTACTGCACATAGACATATACCCCTACAGTCTACTGCAGAGTGCAGGCCATGCACATAGACATATACCCCCTACAGACTACTGCAGAGTGCAGGCCATGCACATAGACATTTACCCCTACACTCCTACTGCAGAGCGCAGGCCATGCACATAGACATATACCCCTACCTCCTACTGCAGAGTGCAGGCCATGCACATAGACATATACCCCTACAGTCCTACTGCAGAGTGCATGGCCATGCAAATAGACATATACCCCTACAGCCTACTGGCAGAGTGCAGGCCATGCACATAGACATATACCCCTACAGCTACTGCAGAGTGCAGGCCATGCACATAGACATATACCCCCACAGTCTACTGCAGAGCTGCAGGCCATGCACATAGACATATACCCCTACAGCCTACTGCAGAGTGCAGGCCAGCCATAGACATATACCCCTACAGTCTACTGCAGAGTGCAGGCCATGCCATAGACATATACCCCTACAGTCTACTGCAGAGTGCAGGCCATGCACATAACATATACCCCTACAGCTACTGCAGAGTGCAGGCCATGCACATAGACATATACCTCTACACTCTACTGCAGAGTCGCAGGCCATGCACATAGACATATACCTCCCTACAGTCTACTGCGGAGCGCAGGCCATGCACATAGACATATACCCCTACAGTCTACTGCAGAGCGCAGGCCATGCACAGACATATACACCCCTACAGTCTACTGCAGAGTGCAGGCCATGCACATAGACATATACCCTACAGTCTACTGCAGAGTGCAGGCCATGCACATAGACATATACCCCTACAGTCTACTGCAGAGCGCAGGCCATGCACATAGACATATACCCCTACAGTCTACTGCAGAGTGCAGGCCATGCATAGACATATACCCCTACAGTCTACTGCGGAGTGCAGGCCATGCACATAGACATATACCCCTACAGTCTACTGCAGAGTGCAGGCCATGCACATAGACATATACCCCTACAGTCTACTGCAGAGTGCAGGCCATGCACATAGACATATACCCCTACAGTCTACTGCAGAGTGCAGGCCATGCACATAGACATATACCCCTACAGTCTACTGCACATAGACATATACCCCTACAGTCTACTGCAGAGTGCAGGCCATGCACATAGACATATACCCCTACAGTCTACTGCAGAGTGCAGGCCATGCACATAGACATATACCCCTACAGTCTACTGCAGAGTGCAGGCCATGCACATAGACATATACCCCTACAGTCTACTGCAGAGTGCAGGCCATGCACATAGACATATACCCCTACAGTCTACTGCAGAGTGCAGGCCATGCACATAGACATATACCCCTACAGTCTACTGCAGTGCAGGCCATGCACATAGACATATACCCCTACAGTCTACTGCAGAGTGCAGGCCATGCACATAGACATATACCCCTACATCTACTGCAGAGTGCAGGCCATGCACATAGACATATACCCCTACAGTCTACTGCAGAGTGCAGGCCATGCACATAGACATATACCCCTACAGTCTACTGCAGAGTGCAGGCCATGCACATAGACATATACCCCTACAGTCTACTGCAGAGTGCAGGCCATGCACATAGACATATACCCTACAGTCTACTGCAGAGTGCAGGCCATGCACATAGACATATACCCTACAGTCTACTGCAGAGCGCAGGCCATGCACATAGACATATACCCCTAACAGTCACTGCAGAGCGCAGGCCATGCACATAGACGTATACCCCTACAGTCTACTGCAGAGTGCAGGCCATGCACATAGAACTATACCCCTACAGTCTACTGCAGAGCGCAGGCCATGCACATAGACAGTATACCCCTACAGTCTACTGCAGAGCGCAGGCCATGCACATAGACATATACCCCTACAGTCTACTGCAGAGTGCAGGCCATGCACATAGACTATACCCCTACAGTCTACTGCAGAGTGCAGGCCATGCACATAGACATATACCCCCTACAGTCTACTGCAGAGTGCAGGCCATGCACATAGACATATACCCCTACAGTCTAGCTGCAGAGTGCAGGCCATGCACATAGACATATACCCCACAGTCTACTGCAGAGCTGCAGGCCATGCACATAGACATATACCCCTACAGTCTACTGCAGAGTGCAGGCCATGCACATAGACGTATACCCCTACAGTCTACTGCAGAGTGCAGGCCATGCACATAGACATATACCCCTACAGTCTACTGCAGAGCGCAGGCCATGCACATAGACGTATACCCCTACAGTCTACTGCAGAGTGCAGGCCATGCACATAGACATATACCCCTACAGCCTACTGCAAAGTGCAGGCCATGCACATAGACATATACCCCTACAGTCTACTGCAGAGCGCAGGCCATGCACATAGACATATACCCCTACAGCCTACTGCAGAGTGCAGGCCATGCACATAGACATATACCCCTACACTCTACTGCAGAGCGCAGGCCATGCACATAGACATATACCCCTACAGTCTACTGCAGAGTGCAGGCCATGCACATAGACATATACCCTACAGTCTACTGCAGAGCGCAGGCCATGCACATAGACATATACCCCTACAGTCTACTGCAGAGCGCAGGCCATGCACATAGACATATACCCCTACAGTCTACTGCAGAGTGCAGGCCATGCACATAGACATATACCCCTACAGTCTACTGCAGAGTGCAGGCCATGCACATAGACATATACCCCTACAGTCTACTGCAGAGTGCAGGCCATGCACATAGACATATACCCCTACAGTCTACTGCAGAGCGCAGGCCATGCACATAGACATATACCCCTACAGTCTACTGCAGAGCGCAGGCCATGCACATAGACATATACCCCTACAGTCTACTGCAGAGCGCAGGCCATGCACATAGACATATACACCTACAGTCTACTGCAGAGTGCAGGCCATGCACATAGACATATACCCCTACAGTCTACTGCAGAGTGCAGGCCATGCACATAGACATATACCCCTACAATCTACTGCAGAGTGCAGGCCATGCACATAGACATATACCCTACAATCTACTGCAGAGTGCAGGCCATGCACATAGACATATACCCCTACACTCTACTGCAGAGTGCAGGCCATGCACATAGACATATACCCCTACAGTCTACTGCAGAGCGCAGGCCAGAGTGCCCGGCCATGCACATAGGACATCTACCCCTACAGTCTACTGCAGAGCACAGGCCATGCACATAGACATATACCCCTACAGTCTACTGCAGAGTGCAGGCCATGCACATAGACATATACCCCTACAGTCTACTGCAGAGCGCAGGCCATGCACATAGACATATACCCCTACAGTCTACTGCAGAGCGCAGGCCATGCACATAGACATATACCCCTACAGTCTACTGCGGAGTGCAGGCCATGCACATAGACATATACCCCTACAGTCTACTGCAGAGTGCAGGCCATGCACATAGACATATACCCCTACAGTGTACTGCAGAGCGCAGGCCATGCACATAGACATATACCCCTACAGTCTACTGCAGAGCGCAGGCCATGCACATAGACCATATACCCCTACAGTCTACTGCAGAGTGCAGGCCATGCACATAGACATATACCCCCTACAGTCTACTGCAGAGTGCAGGCCATGCACATAGACATATACCCCTACAGTCTACTGCAGAGTGCAGGCCATGCACATAGACATATACCCCTACAGTCTACTGCAGAGTGCAGGCCATGCACATAGACATATACCCCTACAGTCTACTGCGGAGTGCAGGCCATGCACATAGACATATACCCCTACAGTCTACTGCAGAGTGCAGGCCATGCACATAGACATATACCCCTACAGTCTACTGCAGAGTGCAGGCCATGCACATAGACATATACCCCTACAGTCTACTGCAGAGCGCAGGCCATGCACATAGACATATACCCCTACAGTCTACCGCAGAGTGCAGGCCATGCACATAGACGTATACCCCTACAGTCTACTGCAGAGCGCAGACCATGCACATAGACATATACCCCTACAGTCTACTGCAGAGCGCAGGCCATGCACATAGACATATACCCCTACAGTCTACTGCAGAGCGCAGGCTATGCACATAGACATATACCCCTACAGTCTACTGCAGAGCGCAGGCCATGCACATAGACATATACCCCTACAGTCTACCGCAGAGTGCAGGCCATGCACATAGACATATACCCCTACAGTCTACTGCAGAGTGCAGGCCATGCACATAGACATATACCCCTACACTCTACTGCAGAGTGCAGGCCATGCACATAGACATATACCCCTACAGTCTACTGCAGAGCGCAGGCCATGCACATAGACATATACCCCTACAGTCTACTGCGGAGTGCAGGCCATGCACATAGACATATACCCCTACAGTCTACTGCAGAGCGCAGACCATGCACATAGACATATACCTCTACAGTCTACTGCAGAGTGCAGGCCATGCACATAGACATATACCCCTACAGTCTACTGCGGAGAGCAGACCAGGGTACGTGTGCATCCTGTAGTGCCCCGGCCAAGGTACGTGTGCATCCTGTAGTGCTCCAGACCAGGGTACTCGTGCATCCTATAGTGCCTCAGACCAGGGTACGTGTGCATCCTGTAGTGCCTCAGACCAGGGTATGTGTGCATCCTGTAGTGCCCCAGACCAGGGTACGTGTGCATCCTGTAGTGCCCCGGCCAAGGTACGTGTGCATCCTGTAGTGCCCCGGCCAAGGTACGTGTGCATCCTGTAGTGCCCCAGACCAGGGTACATGTGCATCCTGTAGTGCTCCAGACCAGGGGGTACGTGTGCGTCCTATAGTGCCCAGGCCAGGGTACGTGTGCATCCTGTAGTGCTCCAGACCAGGGTACGTGTGCATCCTGTAGTGCTCCAGACCAGGGTACGTGTGCATCCTGTAGTGCCCCGGCCAAGGTACGTGTGCATCCTGTAGTGCTCCAGACCAGGGTACTCGTGCATCCTATAGTGCCTCAGACCAGGGTACGTGTGCATCCTGTAGTGCCTCAGACCAGGGTATGTGTGCATCCTGTAGTGCCCCAGACCAGGGTATGTGTGCATCCTGTAGTGCCCCAGACCAGGGTACGTGTGCATCCTGTAGTGCCCCGGCCAAGGTACGTGTGCATCCTGTAGTGCCCCGGCCAAGGTACGTGTGCATCCTGTAGTGCTCCAGACCAGGGGGTACGTGTGCGTCCTATAGTGCCCAGGCCAGGGTACGTGTGCATCCTGTAGTGCCCCAGACCAGGGTACGCGTGCATCCTGTAGTGCCCAGGCCAGGGTACATGTGCATCCTATAGTGCTCCAGACCAGGGTACGTGTGCATCCTGTAGTGCTCCAGACCAGGGTACGCGTGCATCCTATAGTGCCCCAGACCAGGGTACTTTTGCATCCTGTAGTGCCCCAGACCAGGGTACGCGTGCATCCTGTAGTGCCCCAGACCAGGGTACGTGTGCATCCTGTAGTGCCCCAGACCAGGGTATGTGTGCATCCTGTAGTGCCCCAGACCAGGGTACGTGTGCATCCTGTAGTGCCCCAGACCAGGGTACGTGTGCATCCTGTAGTGCCCCAGACCAGGGTACGTGTGCATCCTGTAGTGCCCCAGACCAGGGTACGTGTGCATCCTGTAGTGCCCCAGACCAGGGTGCACGTGTGTCCTATAGTGCCCCAGACCAGGGTATGTGTGCGTCCTATAGTGCTCCAGACCAGGGTACACGTGGGTATGTTTTCCAGATATTGAAGAATAGGCGGCTTTACAGTTAGTCCAGTTGTCCACATATGTCCGCCATATGCTGCACCTCTCCTGCGCTCCTTACAGACATGCAGCATGCAGATTATGGCCGTCACGCCAGGCCAAGGGTTGTTACGTATAATATCGCTGCACTACGATATTCTGGGAACTTCGCCAGCGCATAGGATCCCATGCAAAGGAATGTGTCTCCAATTATCTCCCTAATAATTCCTGAAAGGGGTATGTAGGCCGTGAACTCAGAATGATGGGGGTTACTGGAACACTGTGTGTGGCGGGAATCTGCCGAGGAACAGATGTGAGAAATCCCAGGACAGGCTCACCCTGCATCCAGGACACACAGCGGGTGAATACACAGGGCATCCAGGGCAGGCTCACCCTGCATCCAGGACACACAGCGGGTGAATACACAGGACATCCAGGGCAGGCTCACCCTGCATCCAGGACACACAGCGGGTGAATACACGGGGCATCCAGGGCAGGCTCACCCTATATCCAGGACACACAGCGGGTGAATACACAGGACACCGAGGGCAGGCTCACCCTACATCCAGGACACACAGCGGGTGAATACACGGGGCATCCAGGGCAGGCTCACCCTGCATCCAGGACACACAGCGGGTGAATACACAGGACATCCAGGGCAGGCTCACCCTACATCCAGGACACACAGCGGGTGAATACACGGGGCATCCAGGGCAGGCTCACCCTATATCCAGGACACACAGCGGGTGAATACACAGGACATCCAGGGCAGGCTCACCCTGCATCCAGGACACACAGCGGGTGAATACACAGGACATCCAGGGCAGGCTCACCCTGCATCCAGGACACACAGCGGGTGAATACACAGGACACCGAGGGCAGGCTCACCCTGCATCCAGGACACACAGCGGGTGAATACACAGGGCATCCAGGGCAGGCTCACCCTGCATCCAGGACACACAGCGGGTGAATACACAGGACATCCAGGGCAGGCTCACCCTACATCCAGGACACACAGCGGGTGAATACACGGGGCATCCAGGGCAGGCTCACCCTATATCCAGGACACACAGCGGGTGAATACACAGGACATCCAGGGCAGGCTCACCCTGCATCCAGGACACACAGCGGGTGAATACACAGGACATCCAGGGCAGGCTCACCCTGCATCCAGGACACACAGCGGGTGAATACACAGGACACCGAGGGCAGGCTCACCCTGCATCCAGGACACACAGCGGGTGAATACACAGGACACCGAGGGCAGGCTCACCCTACATCCAGGACACACAGCGGGTGAATACACGGGGCATCCAGGGCAGGCTCACCCTATATCCAGGACACACAGCGGGTGAATACACAGGACATCCAGGGCAGGCTCACCCTACAACCAGGACACACAGCGGGTGAATACACAGGACATCCAGGGCAGGCTCACCCTGCATCCAGGACACACAGCGGGTGAATACACAGGACATCCAGGGCAGGCTCACCCTGCATCCAGGACACACAGCGGGTGAATACACGGGGCATCCAGGGCAGGCTCACCCTATATCCAGGACACACAGCGGGTGAATACACAGGACATCCAGGGCAGGCTCACCCTACATCCAGGACACTCAGCGGGTGAATACACAGGACACCGAGGGCAGGCTTACCCTGCATCCAGGACACACAGCGGGTGAATACACAGGACACCGAGGGCAGGCTCACCCTACATCCAGGACACACAGCGGGTGAATACACAGGACACCGAGGGCAGGCTCACCCTACATCCAGGACACACAGCGGGTGAATACACGGGGCATCCAGGACAGGCTCACCCTATATCCAGGACACACAGCGGGTGAATACACAGGACATCCAGGGCAGGCTCACCCTGCATCCAGGACACACAGCGGGTGAATACACAGGACATCCAGGTCAGGCTCACCCTGCATCCAGGACACACAGCGGGTGAATACACAGGACATCCAGCATCTGTATGACCACCACCACAGGAGGATATCCAGCATCTGTATGACCACCACCATGCCAGAGTGGGAGCCTGTATGGCAGGAGGGGAGATGTCACCCAGTATGAATGTGACCTCAACATACCCCCAATATCATGCTGCCCAAGTGTCCCTCTTTTGGACCTGGGGAATTAGTGCATAAATTTACTAAATTGCTCCTCACTAAACTGTCTGGTTTCTATCTGTAGATTAGACCAGAACTTCATTATTTGGTTCAATTTGGACCTTAAAATGTATATAATCCCATGATTTATGTGCTAATATTTAAATGGATATTGAAGCGCAAGAAAAAAATAGTCCCAGGGGCTCCACATGCTGTAAAAAGGCTTCTCTCACAGCAGCGGCAGCCTTTTCCGGCAGGTTGTTGGATCCGTGCTATCGCAGGTCCACCGTGCTGGAGGAAGTCTGCTCCGGCCCCATTCACTATAATGGAGGTCCCCCACCGGAACAGCCTGCCGGAAAAGGGATGGTGTGAAAGTAGTCCTATACTCACCTAACTGGTCCTCAGCCGCTGCAGTTGTGACAGTAATTATGATTTGGGCGGAGTTAGAGGCGTGGCCTAGTATGAAAATAATTCCTGCGATACCCACCAAACATTGGCCCTCTTTGCAATTTTCAAAAGTTGTGAGGTATGAACATGGAGCTGACAGACAGAGTGCTGAGCGTGCTGCTGCAATGGGCGTTCCCCTTCATCAGAGCAGCGGAGAACGCCTCCAAGTGTGAATGTACGTCCGCGATCTAGCGGCTGCGCTGTCTGGAGGAGGCACGGTGACGTGATTGGTCATTTGATGGATGGGACCACCATCCGAACAGGACAGAAGGCTGGCCAACCGCTTTACCAGGGCCCCGTATAGCATCGGTCAGGTGCCCCGTTAGGTGCCCCGTGTCCAGTGGCGTGCCCTGGGTGTTTGGCACCCGGGCGGGTCCTTTCTCTGGCCCCCCCCCCCTCAATTATTGACCACATACCTGTTACATCCAGGGACATCTCCTGACATGTAGACCTTCTCTTTCCTCTTCTCCTCCGTTAGACCCAGACCGCCATGACAAATTCTTTCAGCCACATCTCGTCTCTACAGAGTTTGTAACACAGACACGTTAGATTTCAAAATTTTTCCATCAAACCCCCCCCATCCTGGTGTCCCCACAGTGCCATCCTGCTGCCTCCCCCAATACTGTGCCCGCTGTGCCCCCCAATGTCCCGGGTACTATACTGCTGAAAAAATTGTGACCCTCATAGACATAATGTCCCCTGGAGTGCCCCCAGTAATAATACCACCCTATATTGTGCTCCAGTTAATAATCCCTGTATAGTGTCCCAAAAAATAATAGAATTGCCCCTACAGTGCCTCCCCAATAGCAACGCCCCCTACACTGCCCCATATAGTAATTTCCCCCACACTGACCCCCCACTGTAATTTCCCCCACACTGCCCCATATAGTAATTTCCCCCACACTGCCCCATAAAGTAATTCCCCCACACTGCCCCATATAGTAATTTCCCCCACACTGACCCCCCACTGTAATTTCCCCCACACTGCCCCATATAGTAATTTCCCCCACACTGCCCCATATAGTAATTTCCCCCACACTGCCCCATATAGTAATTTCCCCCACACTGCCCCATATAGTAATTTCCCCCACACTGCCCCATATAGTAATTTCCCCCACACTACCTCCATATAGTAATTTCCCCCACACTGCCCCATATAGTAATTTCCCCCACACTGCTCCATATAGTAATTTCCCCCACACTGCCCCCATATAGTAATTTCCCCCACACTGCTCCATATAGTAATTTCCCCCACACTGCCCCATATAGTAATTTCCACCACACTGCCCCATATAGTAATTCCCCCACACTGCCCCATATAGTAATTTCCCCCACACTGCCCCATATAGTAATTTCCCCCACACTGCCCCATATAGTAATTTCCCACACACTGCCCCATATAGTAATTCCCCCACACTGCCCCATATAGTAATTCCCCACACTGCCCCCATATAGTAATTTCCCCCACACTGCCCCATATAGTAATTTCCCCCACACTGCTCCCATATAGTAATTTCCCCCACACTGCCCTCATATAGTAATTTCCACCCACTGCCCCATATAGTAATTTTCCCCACACTGCCCCATATAGTAATTTCCCCCCACACTGCCCCCATATAGTAATTTCCCCCACACTGCCCCCATATAGTAATTTCCCCCACACTGCCCCCATATAGTAATTTCCCCCACACTGCCCACATATAGTAATTTTCCCCACACTGCCCCATATAGTAATTTCCCCTACACTGCCCCATATAGTAATTTCCCCCACACTCCCCCATATAGTAATTTCCCCCACACTCCCCCCATATAGTAATTTCCCCCACACTCCCCCATATAGTAATTTCCCCCACACTGCCCCATACAGTAATTTCCCCCACACTGCCCCATACAGTAATTTCCCCCCACACTGCCCCATATAGTAATTTCCCCCACACTGACCCCCCACTGTAATTTCCCGCACACTGCCCCATATAGTAATTTCCCCCACACTGCCCCATATAGTAATTTCCCCCACACTGCCCCATACAGTAATTTCCCCCACACCGCCCCCATATAGTAATTTCCCCCACACTGCCCCCATATAGTAATTTCCCCCACACTGCTCCCATATAGTAACTTCCCCCACACTGCCCCATATAGTAATTTCCCCCACACTGCCCCCACACAGTAGTTTCCCCCACACTGCCCCCATATAGTAATTTCCCCCCACACTGCCCCATATAGTAATTTCCCCCACACTGCCCCCATATAGTAATTTCCCCACACTGCCCCATATAGTAATTTCCCCCACACTGCCCCATATAGTAATTTCCCCCACACTGCCCCCACATAGTAGTTTCCCCCACACTGCCCCCACACAGTAGTTTCCCCCACACTGCCCCCCACACAGTAGTTTCCCCCACACTGCCCCCACACAGTAGTTTCCCCCACACTGCCCCCCACACAGTAGTTTCCCCCACACTGCCCCCCACACAGTAGTTTCCCCCACACTGCCCCACACAGTAGTTTCCCCCACACTGCCCCCCCACACAGTAGTGTCCCCCACACTGCCCCCCCACACAGAAGTTTCCCCCACACTGCCCCCACACAGTAGTTTCCCCCACACTGCCCCCACACAGTAGTTTCCCCCACACTGCCCCACACAGTAGTTTCCCCCACACTGCCCCCCACACAGTAGTGTCCCCCACACTGCCCCCCCACACAGTAGTTTCCCCCACACTGCCCCCACACAGTAGTTTCCCCCACACTGCCCCCACACAGTAGTTTCCCCCACACTGCCCCCACACAGTAGTTTCCCCCACACTGCCCCCACACAGTAGTTTCCCCCACACTGCCCCCACACAGTAGTTTCCCCCACACTGCCCCCACACAGTAGTTTCCCCCACACTGCCCCACACAGTAGTTTCCCCCCCCACTGCCCCCCCACACAGTAGTTTCCCCCACACTGCCCCCCCACAGTAGTTTCACCCCACAGTAGTTTCCCCCACACTGCCCCCACACAGTAGTTTCCCCCACACTGCCCCCACACAGTAGTTTCCCCCACACTGCCCCCACTCAGTAGTTTCCCCCACACTGCCCCCACACAGTAGTTTCCACCCACACAGTAGTTTCCCCCACACTGCCCCCACACAGTAATTTGCCCCACACTGCCCCCCCCACACAGTAGTGTCCCCCACACTGCCCCCCCACACAGTAGTTTCCCCTACACTGCCCCCACACAGTAGTTTCCCCCACACAGTAGTTTCCCCCACACTGCCCCACACTGCCCCCACACAGTAGTTTCCCCCACACTGCCCCCACACAGTAGTTTCCCCCACACTGCCCCCCACACAGTAGTTTCCCCCACACAGTAGTTTCACCCACACAGTAGTGTCCCCCACACAGTAGTTTCCCCCACACTGCCCCCACACAGTAGTTTCCCCCCACACTGCCCCCACACAGTAGTTTCCCCCACACTGCCCCCCACACAGTAGTTTTCCCACACTGCCTGCACACAGTAGTTTCCCCCACACTGCCCCCACACAGTAGTTTCCCCCACACTGCCCCCACACTGCCCCCACACAGTAGTTTCCCCCACACTGCCCCCACACAGTAGTTTCCCCCACACTGCCCCCCACACAGTAGTTTCCCCCACACTGCCCCACACAGTAGTTTCCCCCACACTGCCCCCCCACACAGTAGTGTCCCCCACACTGCCCCCCACACAGAAGTTTCCCCCACACTGCCCCCACACAGTAGTTTCCCCCACACTGCCCCCACACAGTAGTTTCCCCCACACTGCCCCACACAGTAGTTTCCCCCACACTGCCCCCCCACACAGTAGTGTCCCCCACACTGCCCCCCCACACAGTAGTTTCCCCCACACTGCCCCCACACAGTAGTTTCCCCCACACTGCCCCCACACAGTAGTTTCCCCCACACTGCCCCCACACAGTAGTTTCCCCCACACTGCCCCCACACAGTAGTTTCCCCCACACTGCCCCACACAGTAGTTTCCCCCACACTGCCCCCACACAGTAGTTTCCCCCACACTGCCCCCACACAGTAGTTTCCCCCCCCCACTGCCCCCCACACAGTAGTTTCCCCCACACTGCCCCCCCCACAGTAGTTTCACCCACACAGTAGTTTCCCCCACACTGCCCCCACACAGTAGTTTCCCCCACACTGCCCCCACACAGTAGTTTCCCCCCACACTGCCCCCACTCAGTAGTTTCCCCCACACTGCCCCCACACAGTAGTTTCACCCACACAGTAGTTTCCCCCACACTGCCCCCACACAGTAATTTGCCCCACACTGCCCCCCCCACACAGTAGTGTCCCCCACACTGCCCCCCCACACAGTAGTTTCCCCTACACTGCCCCCACACAGTAGTTTCCCCCACACAGTAGTTTCCCCCACACTGCCCCACACTGCCCCCACACAGTAGTTTCCCCCACACTGCCCCCACACAGTAGTTTCCCCCACACTGCCCCCCACACAGTAGTTTCCCCCACACAGTAGTTTCACCCACACAGTAGTGTCCCCCACACAGTAGTTTCCCCCACACTGCCCCCACACAGTAGTTTCCCCCCACACTGCCCCCACACAGTAGTTTCCCCCACACTGCCCCCCACACAGTAGTTTTCCCCACACTGCCTGCACACAGTAGTTTCCCCCACACTGCCCCCACACAGTAGTTTCCCCCACACTGCCCCCACACTGCCCCCACACAGTAGTTTCCCCCACACTGCCCCCACACAGTAGTTTCCCCCACACTGCCCCCCACACAGTAGTTTCACCCACACAGTAGTTTTCCCCACACTGCCCCCACACAGTAATTTCCCCCACACTGCCCCCCACACAGTAGTGTCCCCCACACTGCCCCCCCACACAGTAGTTTCCCCTACACTGCCCCCACACAGTAGTTTTCCCCACACAGTAGTTTCCACCACACTGCCCCCACACTGTAGTTTCCCCTACACTGCCCCCACACAGTAGTTTCCCCCACACAGTAGTTTCCCCCACACTGCCCCCCACACAGTAGTTTCCCCCACACTGCCCCCACACAGTAGTTTCCCCCACACTGCCCCCACACAGTAGTTTCCCCCACACTGCCCCCACACAGTAGTTTCCCCCACACTGCCCCCACACAGTAGTTTCCCCCACACTGCCCCCACACAGTAGTTTCCCCCACACTGCCCCCACACAGTAGTTTCCCCCACACTGCCCCCCACACAGTAGTTTCACCCACACAGTAGTTTTCCCCACACTGCCCCCACACAGTAATTTCCCCCACACTGCCCCCCCACACAGTAGTGTCCCCCACACTGCCCCCCCACACAGTAGTTTCCCCTACACTGCCCCCACACAGTAGTTTCCCCCACACAGTAGTTTCCACCACACTGCCCCCACACTGTAGTTTCCCCTACACTGCCCCCACACAGTAGTTTCCCCCACACAGTAGTTTCCCCCACACTGCCCCCCACACAGTAGTGTCCCCCACACTGCCCCCCACACAGTAGTTTCCCCCACACTGCCCCCCACACAGTAGTGTCCCCCACACTGCCCCCCACACAGTAGTGTCCCCCACACTGCCCCCACACAGTAGTGTTCCCCACACCGCCCCCCACACAGTAGTTTCCCCCACACAGTAGTTTCCCCCACACAGTAGTTTCCCCCACACTGCCCCCCACACAGTAGTTTCCCCCACACAGTAGTTTCCCCCACACTGCCCCCAACACAGTAGTTTCCCCCACACTGCCCCCCACACAGTAGTTTCCCCCACACTGCCCCCAACACAGTAGTTTCCCCCACACAGTAGTTTCCCCCACACTGCCCCCCACACAGTAGTTTCCCCCACACCGCCCTCCACACAGTAGTTTCCCCCACACTGCCCTCCACACAGTAGTTTCCCCCACACTGCCCCCCACACAGTAGTTTCCCCCACACCGCCCCCCCACACAGTAGTTTCCCCCACACTGCCCTCCACACAGTAGTTTCCCCCACACCGCCCCCCCCCACACACAGTAGTTTCCTCCACACAGTAGTTTCCCCCACACAGTAGTTTCCCCCACACAGTAGTTTCCCCCACACCGTCCCCCCCCACACAGTAGTTTCCCCCACACTGCCCTCCACACAGTAGTTTCCCCCACACTGCCCCCCACACAGTAGTTTCCCCCACACTGCCCCCCACACAGTAGTTTCCCCCACAATGCCCCCAACACAGTAGTTTCCCCCACACTGCCCCCACACAGTAGTTTCCCCCACACTGCCCCCAACACAGTAGTTTCCCCCACACTGCCCCCCACACAGTAGTTTCCCCCACACCGCCCCCCCCACACAGTAGTTTCCCCCACACCGCCCCCCCCCCACACAGTAGTTTCCCCCACACTGCCCTCCACACAGTAGTTTCCTCCACACCGCCCCCCCCCCACACACAGTAGTTTCCTCCACACAGTAGTTTCCCCCACACAGTAGTTTCCCCCACACCGCCCCCCCCACACAGTAGTTTCCCCCACACTGCCCTCCACACAGTAGTTTCCCCCACACTGCCCCCCACACAGTAGTTTCCCCCACACTGCCCCCAACACAGTAGTTTCCCCCACACTGCCCCCCACACAGTAGTTTCCCCCACACTGCCCCCAACACAGTAGTTTCCCCCACACTGTAGTTTCCCCTACACAGTAGTTTCCCCCACACTGCCCTCCACACAGTAGTTTCCCCCACACTGCCCCCACACAGTAGTTTCCCCCACACTGCCCCCCACACAGTAGTTTCCCCCACACTGCCCCCCACACAGTAGTTTCCCCCACACTGCCCCCACACAGTAGTTTCCCCCACACTGCCCTCCACACAGTAGTTTCCTCCACACTGCCCTCCACACAGTAGTTTCCCCCACACTGCCCCCCCACACAGTAGTTTCCCCCACACTGCCCCCCACACAGTAGTTTCCCCCACACTGCCCCCCACACAGTAGTTTCCCCCACACTGCCCCCCACACAGTAGTTTCCCCCACACTGCCCCCACACAGTAGTTTCCCCCACACTGCCCCCCACACAGTAGTTTCCCCCACACTGCCCCCCACACAGTAGTTTCCCCCACACTGCCCCCCACACAGTAGTTTCCCCCACACTGCCCCCAACACAGTAGTTTCCCCCACACTGCCCCCCACACAGTAGTTTCCCCCACACCGCCCCCCCCACACAGTAGTTTCCACCACACTGCCCTCCACACAGTAGTTTCCTCCACACCGCCCCCCCCACACACAGTAGTTTCCTCCACACAGTAGTTTCCCCCACACAGTAGTTTCCCCCACACCGCCCCCCCCCACACAGTAGTTTCCCCCACACTGCCCTCCACACAGTAGTTTCCCCCACACTGCCCCCCACACAGTAGTTTCCCCCACACTGCCCCCAACACAGTATTTTCCCCCACACTGCCCCCCACACAGTAGTTTCCCCCACACTGCCCCCAACACAGTAGTTTCCCCCACACTGTAGTTTCCCCTACACAGTAGTTTCCCCCACACTGCCCTCCACACAGTAGTTTCCCCCACACTGCCCCCACACAGTAGTTTCCCCCACACTGCCCCCCACACAGTAGTTTCCCCCACACTGCCCCCCACACAGTAGTTTCCCCCACACTGCCCCCACACAGTAGTTTCCCCCACACTGCCCTCCACACAGTAGTTTCCTCCACACTGCCCTCCACACAGTAGTTTCCCCCACACTGCCCCCCACACAGTAGTTTCCCCCACACTGCCCCCCACACAGTAGTTTCCCCCACACTGCCCCCCACACAGTAGTTTCCCCCACACTGCCCCCCACACAGTAGTTTCCCCCACACTGCCCCCCACACAGTAGTTTCCCCCACACTGCCCCCCACACAGTAGTTTCCCCCACACTGCCCCCCACACAGTAGTTTCCCCCACACCGCCCCCCCCACACAGTAGTTTCCCCCACACCGCCCCCCCCCCACACAGTAGTTTCCCCCACACTGCCCTCCACACAGTAGTTTCCTCCACACCGCCCCCCCCCACACACAGTAGTTTCCTCCACACAGTAGTTTCCCCCACACAGTAGTTTCCCCCACACCGCCCCCCCCCACACAGTAGTTTCCCCCACACTGCCCTCCACACAGTAGTTTCCCCCACACTGCCCCCCACACAGTAGTTTCCCCCACACTGCCCCCAACACAGTAGTTTCCCCCACACTGCCCCCCACACAGTAGTTTCCCCCACACTGCCCCCAACACAGTAGTTTCCCCCACACTGTAGTTTCCCCTACACAGTAGTTTCCCCCACACTGCCCTCCACACAGTAGTTTCCCCCACACTGCCCCCACACAGTAGTTTCCCCCACACTGCCCCACACAGTAGTTTCCCCCACACTGCCCCCCACACAGTAGTTTCCCCCACACTGCCCCCACACAGTAGTTTCCCCCACACTGCCCTCCACACAGTAGTTTCCTCCACACTGCCCTCCACACAGTAGTTTCCCCCACACTGCCCCCCACACAGTAGTTTCCCCACACTGCCCCCACACAGTAGTTTCCCCCACACTGCCCCCCACACAGTAGTTTTCCCCCCCACACTGCCCCCCACACAGTAGTTTCCCCCACACTGGCCCCCACACAGTAGTTTCCCCCACACTGCCCCCCACACAGTAGTTTCCCCCACACTGCCCCCCACACAGTAGTTTCCCCCACACTGCCCCCCACACAGTAGTTTCCCCACACTGCCCCAACACAGTAGTTTCCCCCACACTGCCCCCCACACAGTAGTTTCCCCCACACCGCCCCCCCCCACACAGTAGTTTCCACCACACTGCCCTCCACACAGTAGTTTCCTCCACACCGCCCCCCCCACACACAGTAGTTTCCTCCACACAGTAGTTTCCCCCACACAGTAGTTTCCCCCACACCGCCCCCCCCCCACACAGTAGTTTCCCCCACACTGCCCTCCACACAGTAGTTTCCCCCACACTGCCCCCCACACAGTAGTTTCCCCCACACTGCCCCCAACACAGTATTTTCCCCCACACTGCCCCCCACACAGTAGTTTCCCCCACACTGCCCCCAACACAGTAGTTTCCCCCACACTGTAGTTTCCCCTACACAGTAGTTTCCCCCACACTGCCCTCCACACAGTAGTTTCCCCCACACTGCCCCCACACAGTAGTTTCCCCCACACTGCCCCCCACACAGTAGTTTCCCCCACACTGCCCCCCACACAGTAGTTTCCCCCACACTGCCCCCACACAGTAGTTTCCCCCACACTGCCCTCCACACAGTAGTTTCCTCCACACTGCCCTCCACACAGTAGTTTCCCCCACACTGCCCCCCACACAGTAGTTTCCCCCACACTGCCCCCCACACAGTAGTTTCCCCCACACTGCCCCCCACACAGTAGTTTCCCCCACACTGCCCCCCACACAGTAGTTTCCCCCACACTGCCCCCCACACAGTAGTTTCCCCCACACTGCCCCCCACACAGTAGTTTCCCCCACACTGCCCCCCACACAGTAGTTTCCCCCACACAGTAGTTTCCCCCACACAGTAGTTTCCCCCACACTGCCCCCAACACAGTAGTTTCCCCCACACTGCCCCCCACACAGTAGTTTCCCCCACACAGTAGTTTCCCCCACACTGCCCCCCACACTGTAGTTTCCCCCACACTGCCCCCCACACAGTAGTTTCCCCCACACAGTAGTTTCCCCCACACTGCCCCCCACACTGTAGTTTCCCCCACACTGCCCCCCACACTGTAGTTTCCCCCACACTGCCCCCCACACTGTAGTTTCCCCCACACAGTAGTTTCCCCCACACTGCCCCCCACACTGTAGTTTCCCCCACACTGCCCCCACACAGTAGTTTCCCCCACACTGCCCCCCACACAGTAGTTTCCCCCACACAGTAGTTTCCCCCACACTGCCCCCCACACTGTAGTTTCCCCCACACTGCCCCCATATAGTAATTTGCCCCCCACATAGTAATCCCTCCCATAATTCTTTCCCCCCACACAGTATCCCACCAGAATACTTTTCCCAGAATACTCGTCCTGTGTGCACCCCCCCCCCCCCCCTCCCATGTCGTCCACCAATGTTGGCAAATAAAATAAAATCACACACGCTTGCGCCGGGATTTTCACTACTGCATAGGCCTCATGCCTACTAGACCTGAAGCCTATGGCGGTGATCAGCGGCGGGGCTATGCGCTTCATGCCCCGCCGCAGTATGTGAGCGTTATCTGTAGTGATGGAAGCGCTCATTGCTTCTTGTGCCCCCCTGAGCGCCGGCACCCGGGGCGGTCCACACCCCCGCCTCCCCCTGGGCACACCACTGCCCCCTCAGTATGCTGTCATTTCTATGGGTGGCTTTAGTATAAGTTGTCTCCGGGCTGCCCGTGCTGACAGCCCCCCGATATCCGCCTGCCGGGTCATGCGGGGTCTCCCACAGGCTGTGCATCGCTCCATCTGCTGAACGAGTTTCATTTGACACACAAACAAAAATGTGGAGAACATGTGGAGCCGGGTGCTGAATAACATGGAGCGCCACAGACCCCGAGCTGGCCTCCGCCTCGGTGAGGAGATGCTGGCTGCCGCCCCGTGTTTGTGCAGACATTACATCACGCAGGAGCGTACACCCCGCAGCCGCACCGGAAAACGCCCCGGCACACAGACCCCACTCCTGTTTATTCCTCTCATCGTCGTGGCTTCTGATTCATGGAGTATATGACGGCACGTTTCTAGAATGACCCCAGTATGCGGAGCCGCGGAGCTGGCAGATGCTACGGTTAGCGTTTTATCAAGGGGGATGATCCTTCTATTCTCTTTAGTGGTTGGTTAAGTTCTTGCTGCCGTAGAAATCCGTTCTCCATGCACCGGGCTCATAGACCACAGCGGATCCGAATGAGCGGAGCTGCAGTGTAAAGCAGAGGGAGTAAAGAACAGTAGTTCTCTGGGGGAGGAGAGGTTCTGACTACCTCACAAAAAAGAATGTAGTTAAGATGAAGTCACTAGTCACCAGTATCGCCCCCCCCCCCCCCCCCCCACAGCTGCATTGAAGGCATCCCATCCAGTCAACCTGTACTGACAAAGAGAAAGAACCCAGAACTTCTCATGATCCTGAGGGACACAACTGGGCGTCCAGAGGAAGGCTCCAGAAGATGTGAAGCTGACCGTACACCGGAGCCCTCCATACGCCCGCTAGCAGGAGCCCTATAGAAATGTGTATGGACGCCTGATCCTGATAGTAGCCTTTAAGTTAACAGCTTTTAGAAAGCACCATCCCCCCACATCCGCCATCTTTGTACACCTATTAGACCCTGCCAGAGGCATAACACAGAAGTATCGCAGCAATTGGGCGATCACAGAAGTGCAGCGTGCGCTTCTTTACCATGGGACCTATAGGTGCAGTGGCCGGGTTTGGGGTGGGCCCAACGCTACGCTGGGTCCCTCGGACACTGTCAAGGCGTCACCACGTGTTGCTGCTCTCCGGAAGGGGTGTTAAGGCGTGGTGCACCCCAATGGGAAATAAGTCCAGAGAGTCGGGGTCTGCAGTAACCAGGGGGCTTCTTTACTGGAGGGATTCAGGTGCAAAACACTGCAGGCGAGGCATAGGGCCGGCTTCTCCAGTCTCCTCCCTGAGACGAGGCATAGGGCCGGATTCTCCAGTCTCCTACCTGAGACGAGGCATAGGGCCAGCTTCTCCAGTCTCCTCCCTGAGTCGAGGCATAGGGCCAGCTTCTCCAGTCTCCTCCCTGAGACAAGGCATAGGGCCGGCTTCTCCAGTCTCCTACCTGAGTCGAGGCATAGGGCCGGCTTCTCCAGTCTCCTACCTGAGACGAGGCATAGGGCCAGCTTCTCCAGTCTCCTCCCTGAGACAAGGCATAGGGCCGGCTTCTCCAGTCTCCTCCCTGAGACGAGGCATAGGGCCGGCTTCTCCAGTCTCCTCCCTGAGTCGAGGCATAGGCCCGGCTTCTCCAGTCTCCTCCCTGAGTCGAGGCATAGGGCCGGCTTCTCCAGTCTCCTCCCTGAGACGAGGCATAGGGCTAACTTCTCCAGTCTCCTCCCTGAGACGAGGCATAGGGCCAGCTTCTCCAGTCTCCTCCCTGAGACGAGGCATAGGGCCGGCTTCTCCAGTCTCCTACCTGAGACGAGGCATAGGGCCAGCTTCTCCAGTCTCCTCCCTGAGACAAGGCATAGGGCCGGCTTCTCCAGTCTCCTCCCTGAGACAAGGCATAGGGCCGGCTTCTCCAGTCTCCTCCCTGAGTCGAGGCATAGGGCCAGCTTCTCCAGTCTCCTCCCTGAGACAAGGCATAGGGCCGGTTTTTCCAGTCTCCTCCCTGAGTCGAGGCATAGGGCCGGCTTCTCCAGTCTCCTCCCTGAGACGAGGCATAGGGCTAACTTCTCCAGTCTCCTCCCTGAGACGAGGCATAGGGCCGGCTTCTCCAGTCTCCTCCCTGAGACGAGGCATAGGGCCGGCTTCTCCAGTCTCCTCCCTGAGTCGAGGCATAGGGCCGGCTTCTCCAGTCTCCTCCCTGAGTCGAGGCATAGGGCCGGCTTCTCCAGTCTCCTCCCTGAGACGAGGCATAGGGCTAACTTCTCCAGTCTCCTCCCTGAGACGAGGCATAGGGCCAGCTTCTCCAGTCTCCTCCCTGAGACGAGGCATAGGGCCGGCTTCTCCAGTCTCCTACCTGAGACGAGGCATAGGGCCAGCTTCTCCAGTCTCCTCCCTGAGACAAGGCATAGGGCCGGCTTCTCCAGTCTCCTCCCTCAGTCGAGGCATAGGGCCGGCTTCTCCAGTCTCCTCCCTGAGACGAGGCATAGGGCTAACTTCTCCAGTCTCCTCCCTGAGACGAGGCATAGGGCCGGCTTCTCCAGTCTCCTCCCTGAGACGAGGCATAGGGCCGGCTTCTATAGTCTCCTACCTGAGACGAGGCATAGGGCCAGCTTCTCCAGTCTCCTCCCTGAGACGAGGCATAGGGCCGGCTTCTATAGTCTCCTACCTGGCAGAAGGATTGGATGCTGAGGAAAGGCCTGAGCTATCTGTCCCTCTCTCTCAGAAGGTTCGTACTCTGGTCAAGGGCCCACGGTCTGTAGCTCAGTAGTCCGGGTGGCTCCTTGTTCACAGGGCTGGTGACCGATGGTCTGTGACTCAGCGCCCCCATCTCAGCGTCTTCTTCTGGTCACTCATGCAGACTGGCAGAGTCTCCCCTCTAAGCACTGGTCCCTAACTGCAGCACACTACGGGCTCTGACCGTTCTCCTTAAATACAGTTTCTATTTAGACTGGAACCTTCTAGTGGGAGGGGTGGAGAAGCTCAGCACAAACAGATACAATGTTACACTTCCCGTCTGTCATAGACTTACATTACAGCTTCCATTATACTCAGTGGCAATGACACAGAAGGTTTTCCAGACATAATAACAGAGCTAAACCGGCCATGCAGAAGGTCCGTCCGTCTGGTTTTGGTGGTAAACAACGTCTGGCTTTTTCCCTCCAAAACCTGCTCTTCTTTAAACCCTATGGCAGCTGCGGAAAATCACCAGCTTCTTATTCAAAGACCTAAAAGCCTCTCAGTATTCATTAACCCTTTCCACAGAGCCTCCCAAACACTGCAAATGAGCAAGATATATATTAAAATGCAGTTACACAGTATAATAAACTGCGCAGGTTAACCCTTTCAAGTGAAATAAAGAAGTTCTAACTGTGCATAGGGGAAATAGGCCAATGTCCAGGGCACTACATAGGCGGCGTATGGCACGGGAGGCAAACTCAGCGCATATGTTGGAGCCGTCCATTGGAAATACAGTGTATACCTTTGACAAAAGCTCACACGTGATGTGAACAGCACCTTACAGAGGGCAGAGTGACGGTATACAGAGGGCAGAGTGATGGTATACAGAGGGCAGAGTGATGGTATACAGGGGGCAGAGTGATGGTATACAGAGGGCAGAGTGACGGTATACAGAGGGCAGAGTGATGGTATACAGAGGGCAGAGTGATGGTATACAGGGGGCAGAGTGACGGTATACAGGGGCAGAGTGATGGTATACAGGGGGCAGAGTGATGGTATACAGAGGCAGAGTGATGGTATACAGAGGGCAGAGTGATGGTATACAGGGGGCAGAGTGACGGTATACAGGGGGCAGAGTGATGGTATACAGAGGGCAGAGTGATGGTATACAGAGGGCAGAGTGATGGTATACAGGGGCAGAGTGATGGTATACAGAGGGCAGAGTGATGGTATACAGAGGGCAGAGTGATGGTATACAGAGGGCAGAGTGATGGTATACAGGGGGCAGAGTGACGGTATACAGGGGGCAGAGTGATGGTATACAGAGGGCAGAGTGATGGTATACAGAGGGCAGAGTGACGGTATACAGGGGGCAGAGTGATGGTATACAGAGGGCAGAGTGATGGTATACAGGGGCAGAGTGATGGTATACAGGGGCAGAGTGATGGTATACAGAGGGCAGAGTGATGGTATACAGAGGGCAGAGTGATGGTATACAGAGGGCAGAGTGATGGTATACAGAGGGCAGAGTGATGGTATACAGAGGGCAGAGTGACGGTATACAGGGGGCAGAGTGATGGTATACAGAGGGCAGAGTGATGGTATACAGAGGGCAGAGTGATGGTATACAGGGGCAGAGTGATGGTATACAGAGGGCAGAGTGATGGTATACAGAGGGCAGAGTGATGGTATACAGAGGGCAGAGTGATGGTATACAGGGGGCAGAGTGACGGTATACAGGGGCAGATTGATGGTATACAGGGGGCAGGAGTGATGGTATACAGAGGCAGAGTGATGGTATACAGAGGGCAGAGTGATGGTATACAGAGGGCAGAGTGATGGTATACAGGGGGCAGAGTGATGGTATACAGGGGGCAGAGTGACGGTATACAGAGGGCAGAGTGATGGTATACAGGGGGCAGAGTGATGGTATACAGGGGGCAGAGTGACGGTATACAGGGGGCAGAGTGATGGTATACAGAGGGCAGAGTGACGGTATACAGAGGGCAGAGTGATGGTATACAGGGGGCAGAGTGATGGTATACAGGGGGCAGAGTGACGGTATACAGGGGGCAGAGTGATGGTATACAGAGGGCAGAGTGATGGTATACAGGGGGCAGAGTGATGGTATACAGAGGGCAGAGTGATGGTATACAGGGGGCAGAGTGATGGTATACAGAGGGCAGAGTGACGGTATACAGGGGCAGAGTGATGGTATACAGAGGGCAGAGTGACGGTATACAGAGGGCAGAGTGATGGTATACAGGGGGCAGAGTGATGGTATACAGGGGGCAGAGTGACGGTATACAGGGGGCAGAGTGATGGTATACAGAGGGCAGAGTGATGGTATACAGGGGGCAGAGTGATGGTATACAGAGGGCAGAGTGATGGTATACAGAGGGCAGAGTGACGGTATACAGAGGGCAGAGTGATGGTATACAGGGGGCAGAGTGATGGTATACAGGGGGCAGAGTGATGGTATACAGGGGGCAGAGTGATGGTATACAGGGGGCAGAGTGATGGTATACAGGGGGCAGAGTGATGGTATACAGGGGGCAGAGTGATGGTATACAGAGGGCAGAGTGATGGTATACAGAGGGCAGAGTGATGGTATACAGAGGGCAGAGTGATGGTATACAGGGGCAGAGTGATGGTATACAGGGGCAGAGTGATGGTATACAGAGGGCAGAGTGGATGGTATACAGGGGCAGAGTGATGGTATACAGGGGCAGAGTGACGGTATACAGGGGGCAGAGTGATGGTATACAGAGGGCAGAGTGATGGTATACAGAGGGCAGAGTGATGGTATACAGGGGCAGAGTGACGGTATACAGAGGGCAGAGTGATGGTATACAGAGGGCAGAGTGATGGTATACAGGGGGGCAGAGTGACGGTATACAGAGGGCAGAGTGACGGTATACAGAGGGCAGAGTGATGGTATACAGGGGCAGAGTGACGGTATACAGAGGGCAGAGTGACGGTATACAGGGGCAGAGTGACGGTATACAGGGGGCAGAGTGATGGTATACAGAGGGCAGAGTGATGGTATACAGAGGGCAGAGTGATGGTATACAGGGGCAGAGTGACGGTATACAGAGGGCAGAGTGATGGTATACAGAGGGCAGAGTGACGGTATACAGGGGGCAGAGTGATGGTATACAGAGGGCAGAGTGATGGTATACAGAGGGCAGAGTGATGGTATACAGGGGCAGAGTGACGGTATACAGAGGGCAGAGTGATGGTATACAGAGGGCAGAGTGATGGTATACAGAGGGCAGAGTGATGGTATACAGGGGCAGAGTGATGGTATACAGAGGGCAGAGTGATGGTATACAGGGGCAGAGTGATGGTATACAGGGGCAGAGTGACGGTATACAGGGGGCAGAGTGATGGTATACAGAGGGCAGAGTGATGGTATACAGAGGGCAGAGTGATGGTATACAGGGGCAGAGTGACGGTATACAGAGGGCAGAGTGATGGTATACAGAGGGCAGAGTGATGGTATACAGGGGCAGAGTGATGGTATACAGGGGGCAGAGTGACGGTATACAGAGGGCAGAGTGACGGTATACAGAGGGCAGAGTGATGGTATACAGGGGCAGAGTGACGGTATACAGAGGGCAGAGTGACGGTATACAGAGGGCAGAGTGACGGTATACAGGGGGCAGAGTGACGGTATACAGGGGGCATACGGTTGTGGGCAAGAGGCGTTAGAGTCAGTTTTGATTACCTTGCAGCTTGATAATCATAAGGTAACTCGTGTAGGTGTGATATATAGACCACCCGGCCAAGTCAGAGAATTAGATGATCTACTAGTTGAGGAAATAGCTAAAATGACATTGAAGGGGGAAGTTATCATTATGGGAGACTTCAATCTTCCAGATGTAAACTGGAAAACCAAAATAGCTAGTTCTGCCAGCAGTAGTTGAGGAGCCAACCCGGAAGGAGGCCATTTTAGATTTAGTATTCACAAATGGGAATTTGGTATATGATATTACTGTAGGGGAAAGCTTGGGATCTAGTGATCACCAGTCAGTGTGGTTTACTATAAGTACAGTGACTGAGTCACACCACACAGAAACAAAAGTTTTAGATTTTAGAAAAACTAACTTTTCTAAACTTAGATTAGTGGTACACGAGTCCCTATCAGACTGAAACAGTTTCATTGGAGTCCAGGAGAAATGGGACTACTTAAAAGTGGCACTATTGAAGGGAACAGAAAATTGCATTAGGCTTGTCAGTAAAAGCGAAATAAGGAAGAGACCACTGTGGTACTCAGCAGAAGTGGCCAAAATCATTAAAAACAAAAAGATAGCATTTAGGAATTATAAAACTAAACGAGGATGACAGACAAATTTATAAGATTAGGCAGAGAGAGGCCAAACAAGTTATAAGAGCTTCTAAAGCACAGGCAGAAGAGAAATTAGCTCAGTCAGGGAAAAAAGGCGATAAGACATTCTTCAGATACATGAATGAAAAAAGGAAACTAAAACAAGGAATTACCAAATTAAAAACTAAAGAAGGAAGGTATATGGAAGAAGATAAAGAACTAGCTGACTGCCTCAATGAATACTTCTGTTCAGTCTTTACAAAGGAAAATGAAGGAGAAGGACCTCAGTTATGAAGGAAGACTAATGAATCTTTTGACGCATGTGTCTTTACAGAGGAAGAGGTTCTAAGTCAACTGTCTAAAATTACTACAGATAAGTCCCAGGGGCCTGATGGGAAACACCCAAAGCTATTAAAAGAGCTCAGCGGTGAACTAGCAAAACCCTTAACAGATTTATTTAACCAATCACTGGCAACAGGAGTCGTCCCAGAAGATTGGAAATTAGCAAATGTTGTGCCCATTCACAAGAAAGGTAGTAGGGAGGAATCGGGCAACTATAGGCCAGTAAGCCTGACATCAATAGTGGGGAAACTAATGGAAACCATACTTAAGGAGAGGATTGTGGAACATCTAAAATCCCATGGATTGAAAGATGAAAAACAGCATGGGACAGATTTATCATTAGCTCAGGTCAGAATAATGGAGTGAAAAAGTCCCAAAAAAGTCCCAAACGCTAAAACTGCGCACAAATCTGCTCTGCACTATGCTTGCCAGTTTTCAGAAAGTGGGCGTGCTTTCTTATGTAAATGAATCTCTAGACAGATTTACTATTGTGACTATTTAAAAAGTCGCAAAAAAGTCGCAAAAAAGTCGCAATTTCACTCCAGTGAGGACCATGCTTATCTTATGAGACTTTTTAATAGCACATGCGACTTTTTCATAAAAACGTGTGACTTTTTCGTAAAGATGTGCGACTTTTGTAAAGCTGCTTACTGACGGATAAACTGCTACCGTCAAACCACATTTATTACAGTCTTAAAGGGCCGATCATAAATCTGACTTGGCTAAAACTGACTTTAGCCATATGTGAAAGTGGAGTGAGCGCTCAGAGTCATGATAAATCTGGCCCCCTGGGTTTACTTCAGGGAGATCATGTCAGACTAATCTTATAGATTTTTTTGATTGGGTGACTAAAATAATAGATGGCGGAGGGGCAGTAGACATCGCTTATCTAGACTTTAGTAAGGCTTTTGATACTGTCCCACACAGAAGGCTTATCAATAAAGTGCAGTCTTTGGGCTTGGACTCCATATTGTTGAATGGATTAGGCAGTGGCTGAGGGACAGGCAACAGAGGGTTGTAGTCAATGGAGTATATTCAGACCAGGGTCTTGTTACCAGTGGGGTACCTCAGGGATCTGTTCTGGGACCCATATTGTTTAATATCTTTATCAGCGACATTGCAGAAGGCCTCGATGGTAAGGTGGGTCTTTTTGCTGATGACACAAAGATTTGTAACAGGGTTGATGTTCCTGGAGGGAAACGCCAAATGGAAAAGGACTTAGGAAAACTAGAGGAACGGTCAAAAATCTGGCAACTAAAATGTAATGTTGATAAGTGCAAGATAATGCACCTGGGGCGTAAAAACCCAAGAGCAGAATATACAATCAGTGACACAGTCCTAACCTCAGTATCTGAGGAAAGGGATTTAGGGATCATTATTTCAGAAGACTTAAAGGTAGGCAGACCATGTCACAGAGCAGCAGGAGATGCTAGCAGAATGCTGGGGTGTATAGGGAGAGGCATTACCAGTAGACAGAGGGGGGCGCTCATGCTGCTCTACAGAGCACTAGTGAGACCTCATCTGGAGTATTGTGCGCAGTACTGGAGACCATATCTCCAGAAGGATACTGATACTTTGGAGAGAGTTCAGAGAAGAGCTACTAAACTGGTCCATGGATTGCAGGATAAAACTTACCAGGAAAGATGAAAGGACCTTAACATGTAGAGCTTGGAAGAAAGACGAGACAGAGGGGAGATGAGAGAGACGGCTAAATACATAAAGGGAATCAACAAGGGAAAAGAGGAGAGGAGATTTACAAGAAGAAAAACTGCTACAAGAGGACAGAGTGTTACATTAGAGGAGCAAAGGGTTAATAGTAACATCAGGAAGTATTACTTTACTGAGAGAGTAGTGGATGCAGGGAATAGCCTTCCTGCAGAAGTGGCAGCTGCACATACAGTGGAGGAGTTTAGGCATGCATGGGATAGGCATAAGGCCATCCTTCATATAAGATAGGGCCGGGGGCTATCCATAGTATTCAGTATATGGGGCCGACTAGATGGGCCAAATGGGTCTTATCTGCCGACACATTCTAGGCTTCTATGTTTCTATGTTTAGAGTTCGTCCCTACCAGGAGCAGACCCAGAAGTAAACACTGAAGGTTCCTATTGATTGACAGCAAGCAGAGATCTTGAGAACCCTAAGGAAGTTATATATCAAGCTGAGGAGGACACTCTGATGGGTGATTCTTGAGAAGTGACCCCAGGAGCTGAGCTGTTCCCCTGTCTCATGCTGTAAACCTCCAGGAATATCTATTATATGCAGATAGCAGAGGTATTGCCGGCACCCCAGATAAATATGGTGACTGTGCATCCATTCAACGCTCTCTAAGCTGAACCCTGCGGGGGTCACGTCTGCGCTGCGTGCTGTACAGCGGGGAGGGCGCGGTCCTGGTGCCCGTATGTCCCAGCTCCTCGCTCTTCCCCTTCACATTTCGGCCTTACTCCCCCCTTGCCCCCCTGAATTGCCCCTCTACCCCGGGGACGCCCGGACCCTTTGTGAGCGGATCTGCGCCCTGTCACAGCCTGTCACACCATCACATGGCTGTTCACACTATGATCTCCGTGAAATCCCAGACACAATTGCCGCTGTCAGTGAATGAAGGCGACGAGTCAGGGGTCAATATGCCCCCGATCAGGGGGGCACGACCTGCGCCAGGGGCTCATTACTGAGGTGTGGGCCGTATACCCCGACCCCCACAAATCGCGGTGTAAAGAGCTAGACAACAACGCAGCGCGGCGCAAGAGCTGAGCGGGGAACAAGCAGAACGATACGTTACATTGTATCCACACAATCTGCTACAATGTATCAGCGCGGGTGACGCATCCACCTCAACGCTATTCACACTGTGCAGTTACCGCCTTTATATGTTGTGGTGCAGCCGCAGTCCGGGACAAACACGTCTCTGCACAGTCTGAACAGCGGCATGCGCAGGAATGAAGCCGCCCGGACATCTTTCCGCAGCCTCGTGATTAATACCGCGTCAGTAAACGCATCTGTGTATGAGAGGGAGAAGGGAGGCCGTGAGGCCGGGGGTTCTGGATTCAGCCTCGAGTCATCCGCAGGGAGTCTAGAAGGGGTTGCATGAGAAAAACATGTGCGCCTTCTTCCAGAAATGGCGCCACTCTGGTCCACAGGCTGTGCCTGGTACTGCAGCTCATTACATTGCACTTGAATGGAGCAGATATTACAGGGCAAAGATAACGTACCGTATGTCAGTATTATTTGAACATCATATGGCGTTATTATGTGGGTTGTATATGTCAGTATGTTTTGGCACTATATGGCGGTGTTATGTGGGTTGTATATGTCAGTATTTTCTGGCACTATATGGCGGTGTTATGTGGGTTGTATATGTCAGTATTTTCTGGCACTATATGGCGGTGTTATGTGGGTTGTATATGTCAGTATTTTCTGGCACTATATGGCGGTGTTATGTGGGTTGTATATGTCAGTATTTTCTGGCACTATATGGCGGTGTTATGTGGGTTGTATATGTCAGTATGTTTTGGCACTATATGGCGGTGTTATGTGGGTTGTATATGTCAGTATTTTCTGGCACTATATGGCGGTGTTATGTGGGTTGTATATGTCAGTATGTTTTGGCACTATATGGCGGTGTTATGTGGGTTGTATATGTCAGTATTTTCCGGCACTATATGGCGGTGTTTTGTGGGTTGTATATGTCAGTATTTTTTTTACTATATGGCGGTGTTATGTGGGTCTTATATGTCAGTATTTTCTGGAACTATATGGCGGTGTTATGTGGGTTGTATATGTCAGTATTTTCTGGCACTATATGGCGGTGTTATGTGGGTTGTATATGTCAGTATTTTCTGGCACTATATGGCGGTGTTATGTGGGTTGTATATGTCAGTATTTTCTGGCACTATATGGCGGTGTTATGTGGGTTGTATATGTCATAATTTTATTTTTTTACTATATGGCGGTGTTATGTGGGTTGTATATGTCAGTATTTTTTTTTACTATATGGCGGTATTATAAGGGTTAGGACACGAAATGTGGCAAGTAGGGGATAGTCCTACTTTCCTTGTTGCTGCCGTACGATCGGGCCCCCCGGGCAGATTTGAGGTGACCTCGCTCGCAGGAGGAGTAATTGCTATTAAACTGCTCAAGTAATAGCGCCATACGGAGCCCAGTACCCTCCATAGCATCCTGTGAGGCCTGAAAACAATGACCCCGTGATATAGAAAACCGTCCTCATGCTCCGGCGCGCTCTTCACATAGACGCCACACCCGCTCCTTCTCCATTCTGTGGCCATTTTAAAATCACCCCCTTTTATGCTATTAGTGGAAGCCGCCGGCAGCGGTCGCCGCGGACGTCGTCCACCACATTGGGATCAGTCCTTGCGCTTCGCCCTCTCTCATGTGAGGAATTTATTGCTGCAGATTATAAATAATACCGCTATATCTGTCATGTCCAGGAATATGCCTGGGAGCGGTGGAAGCGGATTAGCAGGCATATCGTATTGTGCTTTGTACTCAGGTTTATGATTTCTGGGGTCCCCCCCTCCCACATTATTAGAGGGCCCCCACATTCTGGCTGTATCGTATTGTATCCGGGTTTCCGTATTCACCTGAAAATAACGAGATCTTAGTAAATAGACGTCCTCGCGTCGTCCTCGCCTGTGATACAAATTCAGTTCTGCTTCTTAGTTGTATCCGTTTCTGGGAAAGCTGGGTGACCTGCAGCGTGGCTTCCATTATAGCGGATGGTACTTGAGCCTGGGGAAGCTGGGTGCAGGCCCACGATGGGTGGCAGCTATGATGGCGGCGGTATTGGTTTTCCCGGATCCAGTCGGTGGCATTTGTTTCCCTTTCATTCTTTGATACCTGCCGGTTCCACCCCCTATGAGACCAGTAGCTGCTGGTTTTGGTTCTTACAGTCGGTGGATTCTCTCCTGCAACCTTTGGTTCCGCTTATTCCCGGATATTTGAAAGATTCACGTACCGTACGGCGAGCTTGTGACGGCTCACAGAGGAGTGCTAATTATGACTGGGCGCGGCGTCGCTATACACCGATATTCCCCGCCAATTAGCGATACAAGCGTCACCGTGCTTCTTGGTTTCTTATTACAGCTCCAAGATTATATCCGTAAGGTTACGCAATTTTATACTCGAGCATCATTTCTTCATTATTATTTGCAGCTGGCGGGAGTCTCTACGGGGGAGAAATTTTCGCCTTCCATCGCTAATATTTTCATGGCTCGGTGGGAAAGACGAGACGCGAACCCCTTTTCTGATAACGTCATGTGGTACGGACGCTACGTAGACGATCTTTTGATCATATGGGTCGGAGATGCGGCCGACATTCCAGCTTCAATGAGGGGATTGATACCATCAAATTCAGCGTCCGTCATGATCCGAAATCCGAGTATTTCCGGACCTGCACTTATACGGTGATGCCGCCAATTCAGTCATTTCAACATCAACCCGCAGAAAAGAGACGGCTGCCAATAGCGACTTCATGTCACCCACCTCATGTGACAAGGACCATACCAAGGGGCCAAATGTCGCGAGCAAGACGGATAGTGCGGATAATATCGGTAGCAGATCGCTCGCGAGAAATTACGGTCTATAGAGGAGGCCAAAAGAAAGAAAGAAATTAATATTTCCCCTAATATTTCGGATAGGAAAATAACAAAAAAAACATAAAAAAGGGCCGCCCGTAACTTCTGTGACAGGTTACAGTACGGAACACGCGAGATTTGTAATATCGTACAGCGACATCTCCCTGGACTGGACAGGGACAGTCAATGAGGGGGTTAAATGTGTGGCCCGCGGAGCCGCAACCATAGGATGAGCCCCAGTCTTTTGCAGGAACCATCAATGTGGCAGAAACCGAAGTATCGACTGTGAACGGCAGGAATGACGCCATCAGACAATATCGGAACCGTCACACAGAAGACGCCATTTATCGGATCGCCCGCGGAGGTCATCTTCTACAATATGCAGGCTGCGCTACAAAACGGGCAAAAAGCAGAACGCGCAAACATCCACCAGATATACCGCATAATGGAGCTCGCAGGAGATCAGGGAGTGGAAAGGGTTACTCTTCCACAAACGAAGGCTCCTCCGCCGGGAGGCGAACTGCGTGTAGGAGCCGCGTCTGAACAGGAAACACGACCTGGTTTTACAATATCGTTAAAAGAAGTATTTTTATAGTTTTTCACTATTATATACGTGTTGTCTCTTCTGTCTGATGCCTTGGGCGCAGGTGTCTGGTGTCTGTTCTCCTCCCTCCCTGGATTACCTGGTGCAGCACATGCTTACAGCGAGGACCGAGATTGTGGCGTCCGAAACGCGTAGACGGCGCGGAGCTTGTATGGGATTCCTGTTTGGATAACAGTTTTTTATTGTCATTAATAAAGCTGCAAGTTTTTATGGGAAGCTGGGCCGCGAGGTTTTTCTTTGGATTGCATTTGTTTTCAATGCACCCATTATAAGGGGGTATTTTTGTACTGGCACACACGAGAAGGGGGTATTTTTGTACTGGCACACACGAGAAGGGGGTATTTTTGTACTGGCACACACGAGAAGGGGGTATTTTTGTACTGGCACACACGAGAAGGGGGTATTTTTGTACAGACGCACCTTATAGGGGTATTTTTGTACTGGCACACACGAGAAGGGGGTATTTTTGTACTGGCACACACGAGAAGGGGGTATTTTTGTACAGACGCACCTTATAGGGGTATTTTTGTACTGGCACACATGATAAGGGGATATTTTTGTACTGGCACACATAAGGGGGTATTTTTTTAATGGCACACACTAAAAGGGAGTAGTTACTGGTGCACATTATATGGGTATTTTTGTTCTAGCACATATAATAAAGGGGTATTTCTTGTACTGGTTCACATTATAACAATGTATTTTTGTACTGACGCACATTATAAGGGGGTATTTTTGTACAGATGCACCTTATAGGGGTATTTTTGTACTGGCACACACGAGAAGGGGGTATTTTTGTACTGGCACACATTATAAGGGGGTAGTTACTGGCGCACATTATAGGGCTATTTTGTACTGTGTGCATTATTTTTGTATTGGCATACATTATAAGCAGAATTACTACTGCTGGGGGACCATAGGGAACATGATTACTAGTATGGCCACAATAAGGGCATTATTACTTTTGGGGGCACTGTTAACACTAAGTGCACTCTGATAATTATGTCTATTGATGGGACTTTGGGGAGCACTAATACTGTAGGTAGCATTCTCCAGGTATGTATTTCGGTAGTTGGCATTCTCCGGGTATGTATTCCGGTAGTTGGCATTCTCTGGGTATGTATTCCGGTAGTTGGCATTCTCCAGGTATGTATTCCGGTAGTTGGCATTCTCCGGGTATGTATTCCGGTAGGTAGCATTCTCCAGGTATGTATTCCGGTAGTTGGCATTCTCCGGGTATGTATTCCGGTAGTTGGCATTCTCCGGGTATGTATTCCGGTAGTTGGCATTCTCTGGGTATGTTTTATGGTATTTGGCATTCTCTGGGTATTTATTCCTCTAATTGGCATTCTCTGGGTATATATTCCAGTAGGTAGCATTCTCCAGGTATGTATTCCGGTAGTTGGCATTCTCCAGGTATGTATTCCAGTAGTTGGCATTCTCCGGGTATGTATTCCGGTAGGTAGCATTCTCCGGGTATGTATTCCGGTAGGTAGCATTCTCCGGGTATGTATTCCGGTAGTTGGCATTCTCTGGGTATGTATTATGGTATTTGGCATTCTCTGGGTATTTATTCCTCTAATTGGCATTCTCTGGGTATATATTCCAGTAGGTAGCATTCTCCAGGTATGTATTCCGGTAGTTGGCATTCTCCAGGTATGTATTCCAGTAGTTGGCATTCTCCGGGTATGTATTCCGGTAGGTAGCATTCTCCGGGTATGTATTCCGGTAGGTAGCATTCTCCGGGTATGTATTCCGGTAGTTGGCATTCTCTGGGTATGTATTATGGTATTTGGCATTCTCTGGGTATTTATTCCTCTAATTGGCATTCTCTGGGTATATATTCCAGTAGTTGGCATTCTCCGGGTATGTATTCCGGTAGTTGGCATTCTCCGGGTATGTATTCCGGTAGTTGGCATTCTCCGGGTATGTATTCCGGTAGGTAGCATTCTTCAGGTATGTATTCCAGTAGTTGGCATTCTCTGGGTATGTATTCCAGTAGGTAGCATTCTCCAGGTATATATTCCGGTAGGTAGCATTCTCCGGGTATGTATTCCGGTAGTTGGCATTCTCCGGGTATGTATTCCGGTAGTTGGCATTCTCTGGGTATATATTCCAGTAGGTAGAATTCTCCAGGTATGTATTTCGGTAGTTGGCATTCTCCGGGTATGTATTCCGGTAGGTAGCATTCTCCAGGTATGTATTTGGGTAGGTAGCATTCTCCGGGTATGTATTCCAGTAGGTAGCATTCTCTGGGTATGTATTCCGGTAATTAGCATTTTCCTGGTATATATGCCTGTAGGTAGTATTCTCTGGGTATGTATTCCAGTAGGTAGTATTCTCTGGGTATATATTCCAGTAGGTAGCATTCTCCAGGTATGTATTTGGGTAGGTAGCATTCTCCGGGTATGTATTCCAGTAGGTAGCATTCTCTAGGTATGTATTCCGGTAGGTAGCATTCTCCGGGTATGTATTCCAGTAGGTAGCATTCTCTGGGTATGTATTCCAGTAGGTAGCATTCTCTGGGTATGTATTCCAGTAGGTAGCATTCTCTGGGTATGTATTCCGGTAATTAGCATTTTCCTGGTATATATTCCAGTAGGTAGTATTCTCTGGGTATGTATTCCAGTAGGTAGTATTCTCTGGGTATATATTCCAGTAGGTAGCATTCTCCAGGTATGTATTTGGGTAGGTAGCATTCTCCGGCCACCTGCCCACATTTATGGGTCATCAGGCAGATAGTCAGCCAAGATTCATATCTCCAGAGTCCAGTGATGATGTACTTTACCCCTCTCCAGAAGATGCTTGGCATTGGCTCCACCGTGGATATGACATTGAGCATGCTGATCATAGAGCTCCACCATGGATGACCAGGAACGTTGGAGAGGAGTTCTGTTGACGGATGAGTCCCGGTTTTCACTGTTCAGGGCAGATGGCAGACAGCGTGTGTGGCGTCGTGTGGGTGAGCGGTTTGCTGATATCAGCATTGTGGATGGAGTGGCCCATGGTGGCGGTGGGGTTATGGTATGGGCAGGCGTATGTTATGGACAACGAACACAGGGGCATTTTATTGATGGCATTTTGAATGCACAGAGATCCCGTGAGGAGATCCTGGGGCCCATTGTTGTGCCGTTCATCCACGACCATCGCCTCATGTGCAGCAGGATAATGCACGGCCCCATATTGCAAGGATCTGGACACAATTCCTGGAAGCTGAAAACATCCCAGTTCTCACCCAGTTCTTACTCACCGGACAGGTCACCCATTAAGCATGTTTGGGACGCTCTGGATCGGCGTATACGACAGCGTGTTCCAGTTCCTGCCAATATTCTGCAACTTCTCACGGCTATTGAAGAGGAGTGGACCAACATCCCACAGGCCACAATCAATAACCTGATCAACTCTATGTGTTGCACTGTGCACATTTTAGAGTGGCCTTTTATTGTGGGCAGTCTAAGGCACACCTGTGCAATATTCATGCTGTCTAATCAGCACGTCGATATGCCGCACCTGTGAGGTGGGATGGATTATCTCGGCAAAGGAGAAGCGCTCACTGACACAGATTAGACAGATTTGTGAACAATATTGGAGAGTAATGGGTCTTCTGTGTCTGTAGAAAATGTTTCAGATCTTTGAGTTCAGCTCATGCAAAATGGGAGCAAAACTGAAAGGGTTACGTTTATATTTTAGTTCTGTGTATATCTGAATCACTGGTCGTGCCCTCCTCCTCCTCTTACTCCTGCTCCTCCTCTTCCTCATCCTCCTCCTACTGCTCCTCCTTCTCTTGCTCCTGCTCCTTCTCTTCCTCGTCCTCTTCCTGCTCTTCCTCCTTTTGCTTGTGCTCATCCTCCTGCTCCTCCTCCTTTTTTCTGCTCCTCCTCCTCCTCTTCCTCATCCTCTTCCTGCTCCTCCTCCTTTTGCTCCTGCTCCTCCTGCTCTTGCTCCTGCTCCTCCTCTTCCTCATCCTCCTCCTGCTCCTCCTACTTTTTTTCTGCTCCTCCTCTTCCTCATCCTCCTTCTGCTCCGCCTCCTTTTGCTCTTGATCCTCCTGCTCTTGCTCCTGCTCCTCCTCTTCCTCATCTTGCTCCTCCTCCTTTTGCTCCTGATCCTCCTGCTCTTGCTCCTGCTCCTCCTCCTCCTCCATTTGCTCCTGATCCTCCTGCTCTTGCTCCTGCTCCTCCTCTTCCTCCTCCTGCTCCTCCTCCTTTTGCTCCTGATCCTCCTGCTCTTGCTCCTGCTCCTCCTCCTCTTCCTCCTCCTCCTTTTGCTCCTGATCCTCCTGCTCTTGCTCCTCCTCTTCCTCATCCTCCTCCTGCTCCTCCTCCTTTTGCTCCTGATCCTCCTGCTCTTGCTCCTGCTCCTCCTCTTCCTCATCCTACTCCTGCTCCACCTCCTTTTGCTCCTGCTTCTCTTTTTCCTGCTCCTTCTCCTTCTGCTCCTCTTCCTCCACCTACATGTGATTGCACAGGGGTGAATTCTGCACGCAGTGCAGATGAGCTCATTGCTGGATCCAGTAGATTATTAAAAGGATCAGTGTGTGTAAATCTGGAGGGAAAGCAGCGCTGCAGGTGGCCGGACAGTAGCCATGTGTCATGCCTGGTATAACAGGTATAACCTATTTTGGCCATAAATACTCTTTTAAAGGGCACTTGTCAGCAGAATCAACCCTAAAAATCAATGTATCCTCCCTGGTAGGGTCGATCCTGCAGATTGCAATGACACCTGTTTTGTTTTTTCTCGGTAACGTCATGAAATCATTGTAATCAGGAGGATCGACCCTACCAGGCAGTGTGAGTGGTTTGGTGGGGTTGATCCTGCTCACAGATGCCCTTTAAGGGATTTTCATCCTAATAAACACCGTCTCTACGCTTCACATTGTACTGGTAAATGGAATTCTGCCAATGGTCGGGTCTAGAACCTGCGGAACCTCTTGAGACTCTCAGCGGTTAATTCTCGAGCTTCTGGATGAAGACCCCCGATTATAATTGACGTCTGAGAAGTGACCAAGGCACTGTTATCTCCTCCTGATGTCACTGCCCCTGTGGTGTCCCAGCCGTGCCAGGGAGTCCTGTCATAGTCTCACGGGCCGTGGGGGGATATCCTCCATTCTGTGCGGTATCTCTGGGGAGGGAGCTGTGACCCGTTCTCCGCTGACGTTTCGTGCGGTTTAATCCTCGGTTTGCGCTCACAACATACAATAACTTTATAGACACGAAAGCAGCCGTCGACAACATGTGGACCTTCGTATCCCACAGATCACGTCAGAACTTACAGGAGGACGAGTGACAGCGCCGGGAACCCGATGGAGGAGCGTCCATGATGGCAGTAAACGGGGGGCATGACCACACACGGGACACAGTGGAGTTTTATGGGCAGGGTATTTTTAGACGTCTCCTTCGCGGCAGAGACCCCGTCCCAGGGCGCGGTTCTTGTTTGATGCCAAGCCGACTTCTAGCTGAGAAGAAGGACGCCAAGAGCAGGAGGGGGCGACGCGAGGACAGACATGAATCGGGGAGGGCGAGAGGAAAAGTCTGTTCCTAAATCAGGATACAGAGTCTATAATAAGCAGATAGGAGCCGAGCGGCGGATATTTATAGTGCGCGCCGGGGTCCGGACGGCTTCCGACTCCTCCAGGCCAGACTCCTGGGGACATACCGGATTGTTTATATCCTGGCCGGGCGATCCTGACACACCCAGGGAATATCAACAGAGCATAGCAGCACACCCGCACCAGCAATGCAGGGAGCAACCGACATTACTGGCCGCGACGAGCAGCGATCCTACAGATCTGAGGGCCAGAAGTGATGATGAAGGGGGCGTGAAGCGAAACGGTACTGCAATGGAGCATAGAAGGATCCATCAGCTGTAGAAGAATCCAGGTGCAAGTGTTTGCTTTCCCTACAGCACCCCCACAGGGGAAGTGAAGTATTACATGCTGCTCATTGTATTTACTGGGACAGCCGTGCCGGGTCCTCCAGGCAGAGGGACGCTCCTTGTCACCGAGGGATGGGGATCTGTCACTGTTCTTAAGGTAGCCATACACATGAGAGTGCATGTGTTCTGAAGGGGTGAGGGCAATAAGCTGCTGTCAGACACAAGCCCGTGACATGAAACTAACATTTCTCATGGATGGTCGACCTTCTGGAAGTTTCTGCCATCTGCTCACAGGATCTCTGGAGATCGGCCACAGGGACCATTGGGTTCTTGGTCACCTCTCTTACCAAGGTCCTTCTCCCCCGATTACTTAGTTTGGGGGGCGGCAGCTCTAGGAAGAATCCTGGACCCTCTTCCATGTATGGAGGTCACTGTGCTCCTGGGAGCTTTCAGTGCAGCAGAAAGGTTTTGTCCCCTTCTCCAGATCTGAGCCTCCACACAATCCTGTCCCTGAGCTCTACAGGCAGTTCTCTCCTCCTCATTGCTTGGAGGAAGAAGGGGCTGAAGACTTGTGTCCCGGGTAAAGGGGCTCAAGACTTGTGTCCCGGGTAAAGGGGCCGAAGACTTGTGTCCCGGGTAAAGGGGCCGAAGACTTGTGTCCCGGGTAAAGGGGCCGAAGACTTGTGTCCCGGGTAAAGGGGCCGAAGACTTGTGTCCCGGGTAAAGGGGCCGAAGACTTGTGTCCCGGGTAAAGGGGCCGAAGACTTGTGTCCCGGGTAAAGGGGCCGAAGACTTGTGTCCCGGGTAAAGGGGCCGAAGACTTGTGTCCCGGGTAAAGGGGCCGAAGACTTGTGTCCCGGGTAAAGGGGCCGAAGACTTGTGTCCCGGGTAAAGGGGCCGAAGACTTGTGTCCCGGGTAAAGGGGCCGAAGACTTGTGTCCCGGGTAAAGGGGCCGAAGACTTGTGTCCCGGGTAAAGGGGCCGAAGACTTGTGTCCCGGGTAAAGGGGCCGAAGACTTGTGTCCCGGGTAAAGGGGCCGAAGACTTGTGTCCCGGGTAAAGGGGCCGAAGACTTGTGTCCCGGGTAAAGGGGCCGAAGACTTGTGTCCCGGGTAAAGGGGCCGAAGACTTGTGTCCCGGGTAAAGGGGTTGAAGACTTGAGATGTTATTTTTCCCCTCAGTAAATTAGTGACGATTTCTCACCTTCTTCTCGCTTTCTCATTCTGGGGACTGAGGGCAGAACGATGGGGGAACTGATAGCACAAGGAGCGAGAGGACAGAATGTGAGGGCACTGAGGGGTGTGAGGACTTTCCCAATGCACTGTGCATCTAATGGGTATGGCCACCTACAGTGTATCTAACTCCTGCTTGTATATGGTGTCATGTGACAGGGGGGACACAGTTAGATACTTCCGCCCCGGGACCACCTCTGCTATAACCGGACGGATATGGACAGGCCACCGGGCTTCATCAGTCCTCCTCGCAGGTGTCAGCCCAGGACCCTCAGAAGAAACGAGTGCGTCCATGGAAGGACTACCTGAGAAATGATCCATTCCAGGAAGATGAACAGAATTCACCAAGATGGCGGCACGTGTCTTATATCTGGCAGAACAATATAAGTGACGCTCGCAGGGCAGTCTGGTCCAGGCTGCTGCACCTAAGGGACCATCGTCTGGAGGAGGTCAATTGTGGCCATCGGGGACCGTCCCCGACCACTTCATCACGTCACATAGACTGGAATGAGGGACGACAGGTAGAACATGAAAGCCACCGCCAAACTGCACAAAACCCCACATACAACACACACAGGAGGATCAGTGAGAGCCCCGGGCTGATAACATAGTCAGGTCCTGACCAGACCCCCACAGGGCCACATAAAAGGCAGTCTGAGTCCTAACCATGACCTCCAGGTCATCAGGTCACGACCTGAAAGTCACCCGGTCATCTGCAGGGGGAGGAGGGGGCCTGTGCCAGAGGTTTCAAGAGAAAGCAGATCACCAATGGAAGGTGAGAGTGAGGAGGACAGACTGCAACAATGTAACGGAAAGGGGAGAACGTTAACTGGACGGGAGACAATGTAACTGGACGGGAGACAATGTAACTGGACGGGAGACAATGTAACTGGACGGGAGACAATGTAACTGGACGGGAGACAATGTAACTGGACGGGAGACAATGTAACGGAACGGGAGACAATGTAACGGAAAGTGATACAATGTAACGGAAAGGGGAGACAATGTAACAGAACGGGAAACAATGTAACTGAACGGGAAACAATGTAACGGAACGAGAGACAATGTAACAGAAGGGGAGAACGTTAACGGAACATGAGACAATGTAACGGAACGGGAGACAATGTAACGGAACGGGAGACAATGTAACTGAACGGGAGACAATGTAACGGAACGGGAGACAATGTAACGGAACGGGAGAGAATATAACAGAGCAGGGAAACACTGCAATGTATCAGAATGGGAAACAATGTAACACTTCATCCTACGCAATCTTCTCACCCACACCTGATAGCATGTGACTCCAGACCGAATCGGATTGTCCACACAATATGGGGGAGGGGACATGACCGTCTCCAGCACAAGGAGGTCACATATACTGGTTGGGGCCACTTCTGTGTTGGAAGCTTTAGACAGAGGTTTCAGGAGCTAAAAGAAGATAAAAGGGATAAAGAAACACAAGATGGAAGTGGAAAAATACAGAACTCTTAAAGGGATGGTCCAGGATTAGAAAAAGTGTCGGTCTTATTTCTTCTCAGAAAGGGCGCCACTCCTACCCTTAGGCTGTGTCTGGTATTGCAGCAGTGGCACTGACCCCTCTGAATGTACAGAGACTGGCGGAGAGCTGCAGTACCCAGCACCGCCACTACATAGACAGGGGAGCTGTGCTGCAGGGAACAGCTGATTGGTGGGGGCGCGGGGTGTCGGACCCCCAGTGATTGGATGTTGCTGACCTGAGGAAATCAATATTAGGAGCCTGAAAACCCCTTTAAGGGTAGGAGCAGAACTGGATGATACATGCGGCGCTGGGGGCATGGAGTAGATATGGCGGATAGGGCAGCGTGTCCATAGAAACCAGGGGGGTGTTTGCGGGATTGGGGGCTCTGCCTGGAGACAGATGAATCGTCACTGGAATTATGGGAAATGATCCACATTCCTATAACTGCAGAGGATATCCTCCAAGTGTCTGTGCTCCCCGCAGAGGAAGCCCAATGACAGTGTTACCTGCCACAAAGTTGGGAATGTTTAACTCTTTCAGTTCCAGAGAACACAGGGATCAGTGCAGAGCTTCACTGCAATCAGAAGACAATCAGTGACAGCAATTTACTAAAGCGCCATCATTAGAAGAGCGGCGCCACCTGCTGGTCACAAGTGAGAATAGCCATAAGAGAAAAAATAAGTGACATAGCTCTGTAAAAGGGAAATCCATCTGTGGAGTCACATACATTACATTACTTATTATGTATTATACTCCAGAGCTGCACTCACTATTCTGCTGGTGCAGTCACTGTGTACATACATTACTTATCCTGTACTGATCCTGAGTTACATCCTGTATTATACTCCAGAGCTGCACTCACTATTCTGCTGGTGCAGTCACTGTGTACATACATTACTTATCCTGTACTGATCCTGAGTTACCTCCTGTATTATACTCCAGAGCTGCACTCACTATTCTGCTGGTGCAGTCACTGTGTACATACATTACTTATCCTGTACTGATCCTGAGTTACATCCTGTATTATACTCCAGAGCTGCACTCACTATTCTGCTGGTGCAGTCACTGTGCACATACATTACTGATTCTGTACTGATCCATAGTTACATCCTGTATTATACTCCAGAGCTGCACTCACTATTCCGCTGGTGCAGTCACTGTGTACATACATTACTTATCCTGTACTGATCCTGAGTTACATCCTGTATTATACTCCAGAGCTGCACTCACTATTCTGCTGGTGCAGTCACTGTGTACATACATTACTTATCCTGTACTGATCCTGAGTTACCTCCTGTATTATACTCCAGAGCTGCACTCACTATTCTGCTGGTGCAGTCACTGTGTACATACATTACTTATCCTGTACTGATCCTGAGTTACATCCTGTATTATACTCCAGAGCTGCACTCACTATTCTGCTGGTGCAGTCACTGTGCACATACATTACTGATTCTGTACTGATCCATAGTTACATCCTGTATTATACTCCAGAGCTGCACTCACTATTCCGCTGGTGCAGTCACTGTGTACATACATTACTTATCCTGTACTGATCCTGAGTTACCTCCTGTATTATACTCCAGAGCTGCACTCACTATTCTGCTGGTGCAGTCACTGTGTACATACATTACTTATCCTGTACTGATCCTGAGTTACATCCTGTATTATACTCCAGAGCTGCACTCACTATTCTGCTGGTGCAGTCACTGTGCACATACATTACTGATTCTGTACTGATCCATAGTTACATCCTGTATTATACTCCAGAGCTGCACTCACTATTCTGCTGCTGCAGTCACTGTGTACATACATTACTGATTCTGTACTGATCCTGAGTTGCATCCTGTATTATACCCCACAGCTGCACTCACTATTCTGCTGCTGCAGTCACTGTGTACATACATTACTTATCCTGTACTGATCCTGAGTTACATCCTGTATTATACTGCAGAGCTGCACTCACTATTCTGCTGCTGCAGTCACTGTGTACATACATTACTCATCCTGTACTGATCCTGAGTTACATCCTGTATTATACTCCAGAGCTGCGCTCACTATTCTGCAGGTGCAGTAACTGTGTACATACATTACTTATCCTGTACTGATCCATAGTTACATCCTGTATTATACTCCAGAGCTGCACTCACTATTCTGCTGCTGCAGTCACTGTGTACATACATTACTGATTCTGTACTGATCCTGAGTTACATCCTGTATTATACCCCACAGCTGCACTCACTATTCTGCTGCTGCAGTCACTGTGTACATACATTACTTATCCTGTACTGATCCTGAGTTACATCCTGTATTATACTGCAGAGCTGCACTCACTATTCTGCTGGTGCAGTCACTGTGTACATACATTACTTATCCTGTACTGATCCTGAGTTACATCCTGTATTATACTCCAGAGCTGCACTCACTATTCTGCTGGTGCAGTCACTGTGCACATACATTACTTATCCTGTACTGATCCTGAGTTACATCCTGTATTATACTCCAGAGCTGCACTCACTATTCTGCTGGTGCAGTCACTGTGTACATACATTACTTATCCTGTGCTGATCCTGTGTTACATCCTGTATTATACTCCACAGCTGCACTCACTATTCTGCTGGTGCAGTCACTGTGTACATACATTACTTATCCTGTACTGATCCTGAGTTACATCCTGTATTATACTCCACAGCTGCACTCACTCTTCTGCTGGTGCAGTCACTGTGCACATACATTACTTATCCTGTACTGATCCTGAGTTACATCCTGTATTATACTCCAGAGCTGCACTCACTATTCTGCTGGTGCAGTCACTGTGTACATACATTACTTATCCTGTATTATACTCCAGAGCTGCACTCACTATTCTGCTCGTGCAGTCACTGTGTACATACATTACTTATCCTGTACTGATCCTGAGTTACATCCTGTATTATACTCCACAGCTGCACTCACTATTCTGCTGGTGCAGTCACTGTGTACATACATTACTTATCCTGTACTGATCCTGAGTTACATCCTGTATTATACTCCACAGCTGCACTCACTATTCTGCTCGTGCAGTCACTGTGTACATACATTACTTATCCTGTACTGACCCTGAGTTACATCCTGTATTATACTCCAGAGCTGCACTCACTATTCTGCTGGTGCAGTCACTGTGTACATACATTACTTATCCTGTACTGATCCTGAGTTACATCCTGTATTATACTCCAGAGCTGCACTCACTATTCTGCTGGTGCAGTCACTGTGTACATACATTACTTATCCTGTATTATACCCCAGAGCTGCACTTACTATTCTGCTGGTGCAGTCACTGTGTACATACATTACTTATCCTGTATTATACTCCAGAGCTGCACTCACTATTCTGCTGGTGCAGTCACTGTGTTCTTACATTACTTATCCTGTACTGATCCTGAGTTACATCCTGTATTATACTCCACAGCTGCACTCACTATTCTGCTGGTGCAGTCACTGTGTACATACATTACTTATCCTGTACTGATGCTGAGTTACATCCTGTATTATACTCCACAGCTGCACTCACTATTCTGCTCGTGCAGTCACTGTGTACATACATTACTTATCCTGTACTGATCCTGAGTTACATCCTGTATTATACTCCAGAGCTGCACTCACTATTCTGCTGGTGCAGTCACCGTGTACATACATTACTTATCCTGTACTGATCCTTAGTTACATCCTGTATTACACTCCAGAGCTGCACTCACTATTCTGCTGGTGCAGTCACTGTGTACATACATTACTTATCCTGTACTGATCCTGAGTTACATCCTGTATTATACTCCACAGCTGCACTCACTATTCTGCTCGTGCAGTCACTGTGTACATACATTACTTATCCTGTACTGATCCTGAGTTACATCCTGTATTATACTCCAGAGCTGCACTCACTATTCTGCTGGTGCAGTCACTGTGTACATACATTACTTATCCTGTACTGATCCTGAGTTACATCCAGTATTATACTCCAGAGCTGCACTCACTATTCTGCTGGTGCAGTCACTGTGTACATACATTACTTATCCTGTATTATACTCCAGAGCTGCACTCACTATTCTGCTGGTGCAGTCACTGTGTTCATACATTACTTATCCTGTACTGATCCTGAGTTACATCCTGTATTATACTCCAGAGCTGCACTCGCTATTCTGCTGGTGCTGTCACTGTGTACATACATTACTTATCCTGTACTGATCCTGAGTTACATCCTGTATTATACTCCACAGCTGCACTCACTATTCTGCTGGTGCAGTCACCGTGTACATACATTACTTATCCTGTACTGATCCTGAGTTACATCCTGTATTATACTCCAGAGCTGCACTCACTATTCTGCTGGTGCAGTCACTGTGTACATACATTACTTATCCTGTACTGATCCTGAGTTACATCCTGTATTATACTCCAGAGCTGCACTCACTATTCTGCTGGTGCAGTCACTGTGTACATACATTACTTATCCTGTATTATACCCCAGAGCTGCACTTACTATTCTGCTGGTGCAGTCACTGTGTACATACATTACTTATCCTGTATTATACTCCAGAGCTGCACTCACTATTCTGCTGGTGCAGTCACTGTGTTCTTACATTACTTATCCTGTACTGATCCTGAGTTACATCCTGTATTATACTCCACAGCTGCACTCACTATTCTGCTGGTGCAGTCACTGTGTACATACATTACTTATCCTGTACTGATGCTGAGTTACATCCTGTATTATACTCCACAGCTGCACTCACTATTCTGCTCGGTGCAGTCACTGTGTACATACATTACTTATCCTGTACTGATCCTGAGTTACATCCTGTATTATACTCCAGAGCTGCACTCACTATTCTGCTGGTGCAGTCACCGTGTACATACATTACTTATCCTGTACTGATCCTTAGTTACATCCTGTATTACACTCCAGAGCTGCACTCACTATTCTGCTGGTGCAGTCACTGTGTACATACATTACTTATCCTGTACTGATCCTGAGTTACATCCTGTATTATACTCCACAGCTGCACTCACTATTCTGCTCGTGCAGTCACTGTGTACATACATTACTTATCCTGTACTGATCCTGAGTTACATCCAGTATTATACTCCAGAGCTGCGCTCACTATTCTGCTGGTGCAGTCACTGTGTACATACATTACTTATCCTGTACTGATCCTGAGTTACATCCTGTATTATACTCCAGAGCTGCGCTCACTATTCTGCTGGTGCAGTCACTGTGTACATACATTACTTATCCTGTACTGATCGTGAGTTACATCCTGTATTACACTCCAGAGCTGCGCTCACTATTCTGCTGGTGCAGTCACTGTGTACATCCATTACTTATCCTGTACTGATCCTGAGTTACATCCTGTATTATACTCCAGAGCTGCACTCACTATTCTGCTGGTGCAGTCACTGTGTACATACATTACTTATCCTGTACTGATCCTGGGTTACATCCTGTATTATACTCCAGAGCTGCACTCACTATTCTGCTCGTGCAGTCACTGTGTACATACATTACTTATCCTGTACTGATCCTGAGTTACATCCTGTATTATACTCCAGAGCTGCACTCACTATTCTGCTGGTGCAGTCACTGTGCACATACATTACTGATTCTGTACTGATCCATAGTTACATCCTGTATTATACTCCAGAGCTGCACTCACTATTCCGCTGGTGCAGTCACTGTGTACATACATTACTTATCCTGTACTGATCCTGAGTTACCTCCTGTATTATACTCCAGAGCTGCACTCACTATTCTGCTGGTGCAGTCACTGTGTACATACATTACTTATCCTGTACTGATCCTGAGTTACATCCTGTATTATACTCCAGAGCTGCACTCACTATTCTGCTGGTGCAGTCACTGTGTACATACATTACTGATCTGTACTGATCCATAGTTACATCCTGTATTATACTCCAGAGCTGCACTCACTATTCTGCTGCTGCAGTCACTGTGTACATACATTACTCATCCTGTACTGATCCTGAGTTACATCCTGTATTATACTCCAGAGCTGCGCTCACTATTCTGCAGGTGCAGTAACTGTGTACATACATTACTTATCCTGTACTGATCCATAGTTACATCCTGTATTATACTCCAGAGCTGCACTCACTATTCTGCTGCTGCAGTCACTGTGTACATACATTACTGATTCTGTACTGATCCTGAGTTACATCCTGTATTATACCCCACAGCTGCACTCACTATTCTGCTGCTGCAGTCACTGTGTACATACATTACTTATCCTGTACTGATCCTGAGTTACATCCTGTATTATACTCCAGAGCTGCACTCACTATTCTGCTGGTGCAGTCACTGTGCACATACATTACTTATCCTGTACTGATCCTGAGTTACATCCTGTATTATACTCCAGAGCTGCACTCACTATTCTGCTGGTGCAGTCACTGTGTACATACATTACTTATCCTGTGCTGATCCTGTGTTACATCCTGTATTATACTCCACAGCTGCACTCACTATTCTGCTGGTGCAGTCACTGTGTACATACATTACTTATCCTGTACTGATCCTGAGTTACATCCTGTATTATACTCCAGAGCTGCACTCACTCTTCTGCTGGTGCAGTCACTGTGTACATACATTACTTATTCTGTACTGATCCTGAGTTACATCCTGTATTATACTCCAGAGCTGCACTCACTATTCTGCTGGTGCAGTCACTGTGTACATACATTACTTATCCTGTATTATACTCCAGAGCTGCACTCACTATTCTGCTGGTGCAGTCACTGTGTTCATACATTACTTATCCTGTACTGATCCTGAGTTACATCCTGTATTATACTCCAGAGCTGCACTCGCTATTCTGCTGGTGCTGTCACTGTGTACATACATTACTTATCCTGTACTGATCCTGAGTTACATCCTGTATTATACTCCAGAGCTGCACTCACTATCTGCTCGTGCAGTCACTGTGTACATACATTACTTATCCTGTACTGATCCTGAGTTACATCCTGTATTATACTCCACAGCTGCACTCACTATTCTGCTCGTGCAGTCACTGTGTACATACATTACTTATCCTGTACTGACCCTGAGTTACATCCTGTATTATACTCCAGAGCTGCACTCACTATTCTGCTGTGCAGTCACTGTGTACATACATTACTTATCCTGTACTGATCCTGAGTTACATCCTGTATTATACTCCAGAGCTGCACTCACTATTCTGCTGGTGCAGTCACTGTGTACATACATTACTTATCCTGTATTATACCCCAGAGCTGCACTTACTATTCTGCTGGTGCAGTCACTGTGTACATACATTACTTATCCTGTATTATACTCCAGAGCTGCACTCACTATTCTGCTGGTGCAGTCACTGTGTTCTTACATTACTTATCCTGTACTGATCCTGAGTTACATCCTGTATTATACTCCACAGCTGCACTCACTATTCTGCTGGTGCAGTCACTGTGTACATACATTACTTATCCTGTACTGATGCTGAGTTACATCCTGTATTATACTCCACAGCTGCACTCACTATTCTGCTCGTGCAGTCACTGTGTACATACATTACTTATCCTGTACTGATCCTGAGTTACATCCTGTATTATACTCCAGAGCTGCACTCACTATTCTGCTGGTGCAGTCACCGTGTACATACATTACTTATCCTGTACTGATCCTTAGTTACATCCTGTATTACACTCCAGAGCTGCACTCACTATTCTGCTGGTGCAGTCACTGTGTACATACATTACTTATCCTGTACTGATCCTGAGTTACATCCTGTATTATACTCCACAGCTGCACTCACTATTCTGCTCGTGCAGTCACTGTGTACATACATTACTTATCCTGTACTGATCCTGAGTTACATCCTGTATTATACTCCAGAGCTGCACTCACTATTCTGCTGGTGCAGTCACTGTGTACATACATTACTTATCCTGTACTGATCCTGAGTTACATCCAGTATTATACTCCAGAGCTGCACTCACTATTCTGCTGGTGCAGTCACTGTGTACATACATTACTTATCCTGTATTATACTCCAGAGCTGCACTCACTATTCTGCTGGTGCAGTCACTGTGTTCATACATTACTTATCCTGTACTGATCCTGAGTTACATCCTGTATTATACTCCAGAGCTGCACTCGCTATTCTGCTGGTGCTGTCACTGTGTACATACATTACTTATCCTGTACTGATCCTGAGTTACATCCTGTATTATACTCCAGAGCTGCACTCACTATTCTGCTCGTGCAGTCACTGTGTACATACATTACTTATCCTGTACTGATCCTGAGTTACATCCTGTATTATACTCCACAGCTGCACTCACTATTCTGCTGGTGCAGTCACTGTGTACATACATTACTTATCCTGTACTGATCCTGAGTTACATCCTGTATTATACTCCAGAGCTGCACTCACTATTCTGCTGGTGCAGTCACTGTGTACATACATTACTTATCCTGTATTATACCCCAGAGCTGCACTTACTATTCTGCTGGTGCAGTCACTGTGTACATACATTACTTATCCTGTATTATACTCCAGAGCTGCACTCACTATTCTGCTGGTGCAGTCACTGTGTTCTTACATTACTTATCCTGTACTGATCCTGAGTTACATCCTGTATTATACTCCACAGCTGCACTCACTATTCTGCTGGTGCAGTCACTGTGTACATACATTACTTATCCTGTACTGATGCTGAGTTACATCCTGTATTATACTCCACAGCTGCACTCACTATTCTGCTCGTGCAGTCACTGTGTACATACATTACTTATCCTGTACTGATCCTGAGTTACATCCTGTATTATACTCCAGAGCTGCACTCACTATTCTGCTGGTGCAGTCACCGTGTACATACATTACTTATCCTGTACTGATCCTTAGTTACATCCTGTATTACACTCCAGAGCTGCACTCACTATTCTGCTGGTGCAGTCACTGTGTACATACATTACTTATCCTGTACTGATCCTGAGTTACATCCTGTATTATACTCCACAGCTGCACTCACTATTCTGCTCGTGCAGTCACTGTGTACATACATTACTTATCCTGTACTGATCCTGAGTTACATCCTGTATTATACTCCAGAGCTGCACTCACTATTCTGCTGGTGCAGTCACTGTGTACATACATTACTTATCCTGTACTGATCCTGAGTTACATCCAGTATTATACTCCAGAGCTGCGCTCACTATTCTGCTGGTGCAGTCACTGTGTACATACATTACTTATCCTGTACTGATCCTGAGTTACATCCTGTATTATACTCCAGAGCTGCGCTCACTATTCTGCTGGTGCAGTCACTGTGTACATACATTACTTATCCTGTACTGATCGTGAGTTACATCCTGTATTACACTCCAGAGCTGCGCTCACTATTCTGCTGGTGCAGTCACTGTGTACATCCATTACTTATCCTGTACTGATCCTGAGTTACATCCTGTATTATACTCCAGAGCTGCACTCACTATTCTGCTGGTGCAGTCACTGTGTACATACATTACTTATCCTGTACTGATCCTGAGTTACATCCTGTATTATACTCCAGAGCTGCACTCACTATTCTGCTGGTGCAGTCACTGTGTACATACATTACTTCTCCTGTACTGATCCTGATTTACATCCTGTATTATACTCCAGAGCTGCACTCACTATTCTGCTGGTGCAGTCACTGTGTACAGACATTACTTATCCTGTACTGATCCTGAGTTACATCCTGTATTATACTCCAGAGCTGCACTCACTATTCTGCTGGTGCAGTCACTGTGTACATACATTACTTATCCTGTACTGATCCTGAGTTACATCCTGTATTATACTCCAGAGCAGCACTCACTATTGTGCTGGTGTAGTCACTGTGTACATACATTACTTATACTGCACTGATCCTGAGTTACATCCTGTATTATACTCCAGAGCTGCACTCACTATTCTGCTGGTGCAGTCACTGTGTACATACATTACTTATCCTGTACTGATCCTGAGTTACATCCTGTATTATACTCCAGAGCTGCACTCACTATTCTGCTGGTGGAGTCACTGTGTACATACATTACTTATCCTGTACTGATCCTGAGTTACATCCTGTATTATACTCCAGAGCTGCACTCACTATTCTGCTGGTGCAGTTACTGTGTACATACATTACTTATCCTGTACTGATCCTGAGTTACATCCTGTATTATACTCCAGAGCTGCACTCACTATTCTGCTGGTGCAGTCACTGGGCACATACATTACCTATCCTGTATTATACTCTAGCGCTGTGATAGGAGATGACTCTGATTTATGTTGTGTAACTCCTTAGTCCTCTGCGTTGCGTGCAGCATGTAAGTGGTTAATGATGTCACTGTCACCCCATAGACCCCTATAATTTCGGATCTGTTATGCAGCCCATACACTTCTATTATGACGGAAGGGAATTGCGTAATGTTCAGTTATAGAAGCCTGTGATCTGCTCTCCAGTGCTGTGGTCTGGGGGCTCGTGAGAGGAGACTCCTCTGAGAGTAGGAATACCCGCAGCGCTCCGGGTGAAGTATATGCAGCATGGATTTCCATACAGTGTGATTCATACCCAGGAGAGGAAACAATGTCGCAGCCCCGTTATCTCCCGGACGTTCGGTCTGTAATCTTCCAGCGGGATCTGTAATAAACATATCGCATCTTAATACATTATATAAGTGAGTTAGGCCTCATGCACACGACCGTTGCTGTGGTCCGCAGTTTTTGCAGCTCGGATGCAGACCCATTCACTCCGTGTGCTGTCCGCATCCGTTGCTATGTTCATTGGCCCCGCAAAAAATATATAGCATGTCCTATTCTTGTCCGTTTTTTGCGGGCAAGAATAGGCAATTCTACAATGGGCCGCCCCTTTCCGTTCCGCAAATTGTGGAAGGCACACGGACGGCTTCCGTTTTTTGTGGATCCGCAGTTTGCGGACCACAAAAAAAAACGGAACGGTCGTGTGCATGAGTCCTAAGAGGAAGGAGAACCACATAGGGGAGGGTCCAGAGGTGAAGGGTTAAAGCGCTGTGACACAGTGAGGGGTTGTGTCTGGCAAGGCAGGTATTTTCCTCCCGGCATGTGCGGCTGGGCTGGTTTCCAGCCAGGTGATGTCAAATACCGTTCCGGTGTTTAAGTGCTGGTCCAGGTTTTGGCAGCACCTGGCTGTCCTTAAATAGGCAGCCGGGCTCAGCAGAGATGTCTCTGTTTTTGGGCTCTGAGGCTTTGTGCCGTGCTGGAGGGCTGAGAGCCG